>NC_136527.1:147863539-147891039 GCF_053919585.1 Euprymna scolopes
AACACTTCTAATAATTATGTGATCTATAAAACAATTGTCTCCCTTGTACATATATATATAGATTATATATATATATAATATATATATTATATATATTTATATATATATATATATATATTTACTTAAAAAAAATAACTTCTAATAATTATGTGATCTATATATAAATTGTCTCCCTTGAATATATATATATATATATATATATATATATTTCAATTAAAAAAATCACTTCTAACAATTATGTGATCTATATACAAATTGTCTCCCATTTTTTAGCACTATTTAAAGTGTAATTAATAAGTAGAAATCTAAATAAAATATCTTTATTGCTCTATGTCTAATTGAGCACTCTTATATAACTCTAGTTAAATCTTAATGTTTATTTTTCCTGTAATAAAATAAACGTTTTATAATATCAGCTCTGTCTAGTTTTGAACACTATTTGAAGTGTATTAATTAAGTTCAAATCTAAATAAAATGTCTTTATTGCTCTATGTCTAATTGAGCACTCTTATATGACTAGTTGAATCTTAATGTTTATTTATCCTGTAATAAAATAACATACATATAAAAATTGAATATATATAAATATATATATATATATATATCAATTAAAAAAATAACTCCTAATAATTATGTTACATATATACAAATTGTCTCCCTTGAATATATATATATATATATATATATATATATATATATTATATATATATTTATTTCAATAAAAAAACTTTTAATAATTAGGTAATCTATGTATTACTTGTCTCCCTTGAATATATATATATATTATATATATATATATATATATATATATAAATATATATTTTATATATATATATATGTATTTATATATATATATATTTCAATAAAACAATAACTTCTAATAATTATGTGATCTATATAACAATTGTCTCCCTTGAACATATATATACAGATTATATATATAAAATATACATATATTATATATATATATATATATATATTTATATATATACATATATATATATATATATATTCATTTAGAAAAAAAATAACTTCTAATAATTATGTGATCTATATATAAATTGTCTCCTTTGAATATATATATATATATATATATATATATATATATATATATTTATGTATTTATTTCAATAAAAAAGTAAGTTCTAATAATTATGTGATCTATATACAAATTGGCTCCCTTGAATATATATATATATTTCAATTAAAAAAATAACTTCTAATAATTATATATAAAAATTGAATAAATATATATATATATATATATATATATATATATATATATTTCAATTAAAAAAACAACTTCTATAAATTATGTGATATATATACAAATTGTCTCCCTTGAATATATATATATATATTTATATATATATATATATATATATATAATATAAAGTTATTTCATTAAAAACAAACTTCTAATAATTGTTATCTATGTATTAATTGTCTCCCTTTAATATATAAATATACATATTATATATATATATATATATATATATATATATATATATATATATATATATTTATATATATATATATTTCAATAAAAAAATAACTTTTATAATTAAGTTATCTATATAACAATTGTCTCCCTTAAATATATATATATATATATATATATATTTATTTCAATAAAAAAATAAGTTCTAATAATTATGTGATCTATATACTAATTGTCTCATTGAATATATATATATATATATATATATATATATTTATATAGATTTCGATAAAAAATTACTTCTAATAATTATGTAATGTATATACAAATCGTCTCCCTTTTTTAGCACTACTTTAAGTGTAATTATAAAGTACAAATCTAAATAAAATGTCTTCATTTCTCTATGACTATTTGAGCACTCTTATATTACTCTAGTTAAATCTTAATGTTTATTTATCCTGGGATAAAATAAACGTTTTATAATATCAGCTCTGTCTAGTTTTTAGCACTATTTAAAGGGTATTTATTAAGTACAAACCTAAATAAAATGTCTTTATTGCTATCTGTCTCATTGAGAACTCTTATAATACCAGTTGAATCTTAATGTTTATTTATCCTGAAATAAAATAAAATACATATAAAAATTGAATGACTACATATATATATATTCCAATTAAAAAAAAAACTTCTAATAATTATGTGATATATATACAAATTGTCTCCCTTGAATATATATATATATTATATATATATATATATATATATATATTTTTATTTCAATAAAAACAAAATTCTAATAATTAGGTTATCTATGTATTAATTGTCTCCCTTGTATATATAAATATATATATTATATATATAAATATATATATATATATATATATATATATATATATATATATATATACATATATATATATTTCAATAAAAAAAACTTATAATTATTTGATCTATATAACAATTGTCCCCCTTGAACATATATATATTATATATATAAAATATATATATATATGTATTTATTTAAAAAAAATAACTTCTAATAATTATGTGATCTATCTATAAGTTGTCTCCCTTTTTTAGCACTAAAGTGTAATTATTAAGTACAAATCTAAATAAAATGTCTTTATTGCTCTATGTCTAATTGAGCACTCTTATATAACTCTAGTTAAATCTTAATGTTTACTTATCCTGTAATAACATAAACGGTTTATAATATCATCTCTGTCTAGTTTTGAACACTATTTAAAGTGTATTTATTAAGTACAAATCTAAATAAAATGTCTTTATTGCTCTATGTCTCAGTGAGCACTCTTATATGACTCTATTTATATCTTAATGATTATTTATCCTGGAATGAAATATACGTTTTATAATATCAGCTCTCTCTAGTTTTTAGCACTATTTAAAGGGTATTTATTAAGTACAAACCTAAATAAAATGTCTTTATTGCTCTATGTCTCATTGAGCACACTTATGTAACTAGTTGAATCTTAATGTTTATTTATCCTGTAATAAAATAAAATACATATAAATATTGAATGAATATATATATATATTTCAATTAAAAAAATAACTTCTAATAATTATGTGATATATATACAAACGACCCCCTTGAATATATATATATTTAATTCAATAAAAACAACTTCTAATAATTAGGTGATCTATGTATTAATTGTCTCCATTGATTATATATATATTATATCTATATATACATATATATTTTATATATATATTTAGTTATATATATATTTCAATAAAAAAATAACTTCTAATAATTATGTGATCTATATAAAAATTGTCTCCCTTGAACATATATATATAGACTATATATATATATAAAATATATATAGATTATATATATATATAAAATATATATATATTATATATATATATATAAATATATTTATATATATATATTTATTAAAAAAAATTCCTTCTAATAATTGTGATCTATATATAAATTGTCTCCCTTGAATATATATATATATATATATATATATATATTTATTTCAATAAAAAAAATAAGTTATAATAATTATGTGATCTATATATCAATTGTCTCCCTTGAATATATATATACATATATGTATTTCAACAGAAAATTACATCCAATAATTATGTGATCTCTATACAAATTGTCTCCCTTTTTTAGCACTATTTAAAGTGTAATTATAAAGTAGAAATCTAAATAAAGTGTCTTCATTGCTCTATGTCTAATTGAGCACTCTTATATAACTCTAGTTAAATCTTAATGTTTACTTATCCTGTAATAAAATAAACGTTTTATAATATCAGCTCTGTCTAGTTTTGATTACTATTTTAAAGTGGATTTATTAAGTACAAATCTAAATAAAATGTCTTTATTGCTCTATGTCTAATCGAGCACTCTTATATAACTCTAGTTAAATCTTAATGTTTATTTTTTCTGTAATAAAATAAACATTTTATAATATCAGCTCTGTCTAGTTTTGAACACTATTTAACGGGTATTTATTAGTACAAACCTAAATAAAATGTCTTTATTGGTCTATGTCTCATTGAGCACTCTTATATAACTAGTTTAATCTTTATGTTTATTAATCCTGTAATCAAATAAAATACATATAAAAATTGAATGAATATATATATATATATATATTTCAATACAAAAAATAACTTCTAATAATTATGTTATATATATATACAAATTGTCTCCCTTGAATATATATATATATATATATATATATATATATATATATATATATATATATATATATATTTATATTTCAATAAAAAAAACTTCTAAGAATTAGGTGATCTATGTACTAATTATGTCCCTTGAATATATATATATTGTATATATATATATGTATATATATATATATATATATTTTATATATATATATTTCAATAACTAAAATAACTTCTAATAATTATGTGATCTATATATAAATTGTCTCCCTTGAATATATATATATATATATATATTTCAATTAAAAAAATAACTTCTAATATTTATTTGATCTATATACAAATTGTCTCCTTTAATATATATATATATATATATATATATATATATATATATATATTTCAATTAAAAAAATTACTTCTAATAATTATGTGATCTATATAAAAATTGTCTCCCTTTCTTTAGCACTATTTAAAGTGTAATTATTAAGTACAACTATAAATAAAATGTCTTTATTGCTCTATGTCTAATTGAGCACTCTTATATAACTCTAGTTAAATCTTAATGTTTACTTACCCTGTAATAACATAAACGTTTTATAATATCAGCTCTGTCTAGTTTTGCACACGATTTAAAGTGTATTTATTAAGTACAAATCTAAATAAAATGTCTTTATTGCTCTATGTCCCATTGAGAACTCTTATATAACTAGTTGATTCTTAATGTTTATTTATCCTGTAATAAAATAAAATACGTATAAAAATTGAATGACTTATATATTTAAATAAAAAAAGTCACTTCTAATAATTATGTGATATATATACAAATTGTCTCCATTAAACATATATATATATATATTATATATTATATATATATATATATTTATTTCAATAAAAAAACTTCTAATAATTAGGTGATCTATATATTAATTGTCTCCCTTGAATATATAAATACATCTTTTATATATATAAATATATATTTATATATATATATATATATACATATATATATATTTCAATAAAAAATAACTTATAATTATGTGATCTATATAACAATTGTCTCCCTTGAATATATAAATTAAATTCATAGATTATATATATATATATATTGATATATATATATATATATATATATATATATATATATGTATTTATTTAAAAAAAATAACTTCTAATAATTATGTGATCTATCTATAAATTGTCTCCCTTTTTTTACCACTAAAGTGTAATTATTAAGTACAAATCTAAATAAAATGTCTTTATTGCTCTATGTCTAATTGAGCACTCTTATATAACTCTAGTTAAATCTTAATGTTTACTTATCCTGTAATAACATAAACGGTTTATAAACTCAGCTCTGTCTAGTTTTGAACACTATTTAAAGTGTATTTATTAAGTACAAATCTAAATAAAATGTCTTTATTGCTCTATGTCTCAGTGAGCACTCTTACATGACTCTATTTAAATCTTAATGTTTATTTATCCTGGAATGAAATGAACGTTTTATAATATCAGCTCTGTCTTGTTTTTAGCACTATTTAAAGGGTATTTATTAAGTACAAACCTAAATAAAATGTCTTCATTGCTCTATGTCTCATTGAGCACACTTATATAACTAGTTGAATCTTTATGTTTATTTATCCTGTAATAAAATAAAATACATATAAAAATTTATATTTCAATTAAAAAAATGACTTCTAATAATTATGTGATATATATACAAACGAACCCCTTGAATATACATATATATTTAATTCAATGAAAAAAACTTCTAATAATTAGGTGATCTATGTATTAATTGTCTCCCTTGATTATATATATATATTATATCTATATATATAAATATATATTTTATATATATATATTTAGTTATATATATATATATATATATTTCAATAAAACAATAACTTCTAATAATTATGTGATCTATATAACTATTGTCTCCCTTGAACATATATATATAGACTATATATCTATATATAAAATATATATAGATTATATATATATATATATATAAATGTCTTCATTGCTCTATGTCTAATTGACCACTCTTATATAACTCTAGTTAAATCTTTATGTTTACTTATCCTGTCATAAAATAAACGTTTTATAATATCAGCTCTGTCTAGTTTTGAATACTATTTAAAGGGTATTTATTAAGTACAAACCTAAATAAAATGTCTTTATTGCTCTATGTCTCATTGAGCACTCTTATATAACTAGTTGAATCTTAATGTTTATTTATCCTGTAATAAAAAAAATACATATAAAAATTGAATATATATATATATATAAATATATATAAAAATATATCAATTAAAAAAATAACTTCTAATAATTATGTGATATATGTACAAATTGTCTCCCTTGAACATATATATATATATTATATATATTTATTTCAATAAAAAAATAACTTCTAATAATTATGTGATCTATATATAAATTGTCTCCCTTAAATATAGGTTTATATATATATATATATATACATATATATATATTTCAATAAAAAAAATATGTTCTAATAATTATGTGATCTGTATACTAATTGTCTCATTGAATATATACATATATATATATATATATTTCAATAAAAAATTTCTTCTAATAATTATGTGATGTATATACAAATTGTCTCCCTTTGTTTAGCACTATTTAAAGTGTAATTATTAAATAAAAATCTAAATACAATGTCCTTATTGCTCTATGTCTTATTGAGCACTCTTATATAAATCTAGTTCAATCTTAATGTTTATTTATCCTGTAATAAAATAAACGTTTTATAATATCAGCTCTGTCTAGTTTTGAGCACTATTTTAAAGGGTTATTATTAAGTCAAAATGTAAATAACATGACTTTATTGCTCTATGTCTCATTGATGGAATTGAAATAAAAAAAAATATATATATATATATATTTACTTCAATTAAAAAAGACTTCCATTAATTATGTGATCTATATATAAATTGTCTCCCTTGTATATATATATATATATATATATATATATATATATATATATTTCCTTAAAAAAATCACTTCTGATTATTATGTCATCTATATACAAATTGTCTCCCGTGAATATATATATATATATATATATATATATTTTTTTTTTTTTTTCAATAAAAAAAAACTTCTAATAATTATGTGATCTATATACAAATTGTCTCCCTTGAATATATATACAAAATAACTTCTAATCATTATGTGATGTATATATACATTGTCTCCCTTGAATAGATATAGATTATATATATATATATATATATGTATTTCAATTAAAAAAATAACTTCTAATTATGTCATCTATATACAAATTGTCTCCCTTGAATATATATATATATATATATATATATATATATATATATATATGTATTTCAAGTAAAAAAATAACTTCTAATAATTATGTGATCTATATATATACCAATGATGCTTGCATGTGCTCCATAGTTTTATATAGCTGTGTAGTAAGTTTAAAAATTGCTTTGTTTAATTATACAAGACGATTTTACTTTAAGAGTGCTCAATGCATTTAAAGAGCTTTGTAGTAAGAGTTGGAAACATTTTTGCAATTATTTTAGACAAATCTACTTCCAGAGTGCTCAATATATTAGTAGAGCTAAATAAAACATTTGAGAAACAGATATGGCATTTCAACTGCATAAATTTATTTTGACAGAGTACAATACATTAGTAGAGCTAAATATACACTTCCAAAAACATGTATGGCAATTCAGCTACACAAATATACTTAAGAGTGCTCAATAGATTAGTAGACGAAAGCATAAAATTCAGAAAACATGAGGAGCTCTGCAGTATGTTTTGAAAACCTAAATGTCAATACATAAGTATAGATATACTGTAAGTTTTTAATATATATATATATATATATATATATATATATATATATATATATATATATATGACAAGTATTTGAAACAAGTTTCCTATTTGTGTGCCTAATATATTTGAGAGCTCTATGGTAACTTTATAAAACATATTTCAAAATTATGTTAGATAAATTGTCTTTGAGAGTGCTCATTTAATTAAGTAGAGTTCTGCATTAGTTTTGGGGTATGGTTCTCACTTTATTAGGGCAATAACTTGGACACATTATACTATGGACAAATCCATTGAGGACAACCAAAGGTAACCTGTTTTTTTCGACTCTGCTGAATAAGACTCATCCGTCTTGGTTCACTCTTGGGACATTAAAACAAAAAAGGTGAAGAATTAAAAAAAGAATGCAAAAATGTAAATGTCTTTGCAACTCATTCATTTTCACTTTCATAACACAAAAACATCTGTAAAAACTTGATAAAAGAATGCACAAACAATAAAATACAAATTTGCTGTCTTGGAATCTGAATTCAGTAGAAACATCCCCTACTGAAATTCCTGCACACCTCAAAAAAAAAAAAAAAAAAAGATTCCTTCCCAATGCAATACTTTTCAAGCAATTACAGTGTCAGACTTGGTACTGCAATGACTCTGTAAACTGAAAAAATATACATAATAAAAAATGTTAAGCAAAATTGATTCATGTTAACACCTCTCCCAAGACCACAGATTAACTACAAAAATACTTGATAAAACAAGACACAATTACAAATGTGTATGAAAAAAATTAAAATAAAAAAAATGAAAAAAATCAACCAAGCAATTGCTCATGATTTTCTGGTGTTTGATGGAATGTGAGTAGGCATACAGCCTGGATAATTTTCCAAGGTAAGTGATGATATTCATCATTATTGTCTTTTTGGATTAGTTAAGATATATCTCATAACTATAATTGTTTTATGTATATATTTATATGTCTAGATGTTATGTCTGCTATTTGCATGTTCCCTATAGAAAAAAAGCTACATAAAATCTACAAGTGTATTCTGATGTAAAATTAACTAGTAAATACAATGCTTGTGTTCCTGATATACCAACTATTTCTTATTAGCATATAAGTTGAATCATGAAATGTATCTCCCTTGCCTGTCTCTCTTTATACCTCTGTATTTATCTAGATCTGTCTATCTCTCTTTTCTTATTCTATATCCCTATTCCTCGCCTTGCTATCCACTATGTGTGAACTTATAAATTTCAACATGTCTAGATTGATAAGCTTCTCATTTACCGGTACCTAACTCCCGTTTTGAAGTTAGAAGTTTTAACTTGATTACACGTTTATATGCCAAGGCATCGATGAGGCACATCCAGACGCCAACCTATACGGTGCAGAGAAAGGACAGAAAAAAAAACTAAGTCCCGATGTGCCTAGCAGATCAGAAGGCATTTTGCTACGCCTACATGCACCCAACATGGCAGTAGGCGTCGATCGGGCACTTCCAGACACTTATTTACACTGTTTGGAACTTATAAATTTAAATTGAATACTCGTGGACATGTGTTGGTCTAGTAGTTCCTCATCTACCTATACCTACGTCCACCCCTGTAAGGACTTAGAAATTTTCATTTGAATACACGTTGACTTGCCTTGGTCTATAAGATTTTCATCTACCTATACCTACATCCCCTCTTGTTTGGACTTAGAAATTTTCAATTGAATACACGCTGAGATGCCTCGGTCTATAGGATTCTCATCTACCTATACCTACATCCCTTCTTGTTTGGACTTGAATACAATCTGAGATGCTTCGGTCTTACGGATTATCATCTATCTATAACTACATGCCCTGTTGTTTGGACTTAGAAATTATCAATTGAATAAACGTTGACTTGCCTTAGTCTATAGAATTGCAATCTATCTATACCTACATCCCCTCTTGTTTGGACTTGGAATTTTTTCAATTGAATACACGCTGAGATGCCTTGGTCTATAAGATTGCACTCTATCAATACCTACATCCCCTCTTGTTTGGACTTAGAAATTTTTCACTTGAATACACGCTGAGATGCCTTGGTCTATAAGATTGTCACCTATCTATACCTACATCCCCTTTGTTTGGACTTAGAAATTTTTCAATTTAAAACACGCTGAGATGCACTGGTCTATAAGATTGTAACCTATCTATACCTACATCCCCTCTTGTTTGGACTTAGAAATTTTTCAATTGAATACACGCTGAGATGCCTTGGTCTAGAGGATTGTCACCTATCTATACCTACATCCCCTTTGTTTGGACTTAGAAATTTTTCAATTGAATACACGCTGAGATGCACTGGTCTATAAGATTGTCACCTATCTATACCTACATCCCCTTTGTTTGGACTTAG
The DNA here is from genome assembly GCF_053919585.1 of Euprymna scolopes. NCBI lineage: Eukaryota > Metazoa > Mollusca > Cephalopoda > Sepiida > Sepiolidae > Euprymna > Euprymna scolopes. Next base: position 147,873,879 of record NC_136527.1, read on the forward strand.
AAATCTTTCAATTCAATACACGCTGAGATGCCTTGGTCTATAAGATTGTCACCTATCTATACCTACATCCCCTCTTGTTTGGACTTAGAAATTTTCCAATTGAATACACGCTGAGATGCCTTGGTCTATAAGATTGTCACCTATCTATACCTACATCCCCTCTTGTTTGGACTTAGAAATTTTTCACTTGAATACACGCTGAGATGCCTTGGTCTATAAGATTGTCACCTATCTATACCTACATCCCCTCTTGTTTGGACTTAGAAATTTTTCAATTGAATACACGCTGACATGCCCTGGTCTATAAGATTGTCACCTATCTATACCTACATCCCCTCTTGTTTGGACTTAGAAATTTTTCAATTGAATACACGCTGAGATGACTTGGTCTATAAGATTGTCACCTATCTATACCTACATCCCCTCTTGTTTGGACTTAGAAATTTTTCAATTGAATACACGCTGAGATGCCTAGGTCTATAAGATTGTCACCTATCTATACCTACATCCCCTCTTGTTTGGACTTAGAAATTTTTCAATTGAATACACGCTGAGATGCCTAGGTCTATAAGATTGTCACCTATCTATACCTACATCCCCTCTTGTTTGGACTTAGAAATTTTTCAATTGAATACACGCTGAGATGCCTAGGTCTATAAGATTGTCACCTCTCGATACCTACATCCCCTCTTGTTTGGACTTAGAAATTTTTCAATTGAATACACGCTGAGATGCCTAGGTCTATAAGATTGTCACCTCTCGATACCTACATCCCCTCTTGTTTGGACTTAGAAATTTTTCAATTGAATACACGCTGAGATGCCTAGGTCTATAAGATTGTCACCTATCTATACCTACATCCCCTCTTGTTTGGACTTAGAAATTTTTCAATTGAATACACGCTGAGATGCCTAGGTCTATAAGATTGTCACCTCTCGATACCTACATCCCCTCTTGTTTGGACTTAGAAATTTTTCAATTGAATACACGCTGAGATGCCTAGGTCTATAAGATTGTCACCTCTCGATACCTACATCCCCTCTTGTTTGGACTTAGAAATTTTTCAATTGAATACACGCTGAGATGCCTAGGTCTATAAGATTGTCACCTCTCGATACCTACATCCCCTCTTGTTTGGACTTAGAAATTTTTCAATTGAATACACGCTGAGATGCCTAGGTCTATAAGATTGTCACCTATCTATACCTACATCCCCTCTTGTTTGGACTTAGAAATTTTTCAATTGAATACACGCTGAGATGCCTAGGTCTATAAGATTGTCACCTCTCGATACCTACATCCCCTCTTGTTTGGACTTAGAAATTTTTCAATTGAATACACGCTGAGATGCCTAGGTCTATAAGATTGTCACCTATCTATACCTACATCCCCTCTTGTTTGGACTTAGAAATTTTTCAATTGAATACACGCTGAGATGCCTAGGTCTATAAGATTGTCACCTATCTATACCTACATCCCCTCTTGTTTGGACTTAGAAATTTTTCAATTGAATACACGCTGAGATGCCTAGGTCTATAAGATTGTCACCTCTCGATACCTACATCCCCTCTTGTTTGGACTTAGAAATTTTTCAATTGAATACACGCTGAGATGCCTAGGTCTATAAGATTGTCACCTATCTATACCTACATCCCCTCTTGTTTGGACTTAGAAATTTTTCAATTGAATACACGCTGAGATGCCTAGGTCTATAAGATTGTCACCTCTCGATACCTACATCCCTCTTGTTTGGACTTAGAAATTTTTCAATTGAATACACGCTGAGATGCCTAGGTCTATAAGATTGTCACCTATCTATACCTACATCCCCTCTTGTTTGGACTTAGAAATTTTTCACTTGAATACACGCTGAGATGCCTAGGTCTATAAGATTGTCACCTCTCGATACCTACATCCCCTCTTGTTTGGACTTAGAAATTTTTCAATTGAATACACGCTGAGATGCCTAGGTCTATAAGATTGTCACCTCTCGATACCTACATCCCCTCTTGTTTGGACTTAGAAATTTTTCAATTGAATACACGCTGAGATGCCTAGGTCTATAAGATTGTCACCTATCTATACCTACATCCCCTCTTGTTTGGACTTAGAAATTTTTCAATTGAATACACGCTGAGATGCCTAGGTCTATAAGATTGTCACCTCTCGATACCTACATCCCCTCTTGTTTGGACTTAGAAATTTTTCAATTGAATACACGCTGAGATGCCTTGGTCTATAAGATTGTCACCTATCTATACCTACATCCCCTCTTGATTTGACTTAGAAATTTTTCAATTGAATACACGCTGAGATGACTTGGTCTATAAGATTGTCACCTCTCGATACCTACATCCCCTCTTGTTTGGACTTAGAAATTTTTCAATTGAATACACGCTGAGATGCCTAGGTCTATAAGATTGTCACCTCTCGATACCTACATCCCCTCTTGTTTGGACTTAGAAATTTTTCAATTGAATACACGCTGAGATGCCTAGGTCTATAAGATTGTCACCTATCTATACCTACATCCCCTCTTGTTTGGACTTAGAAATTTTTCAATTGAATACACGCTGAGATGCCTAGGTCTATAAGATTGTCACCTCTCGATACCTACATCCCCTCTTGTTTGGACTTAGAAATTTTTCAATTGAATACACGCTGAGATGCCTAGGTCTATAAGATTGTCACCTATCTATACCTACATCCCCTCTTGTTTGGACTTAGAAATTTTTCAATTGAATACACGCTGAGATGCCTAGGTCTATAAGATTGTCACCTCTCGATACCTACATCCCCTTTGTTTGGACTTAGAAATTTTTCAATTGAATACACGCTGAGATGCCTAGGTCTATAAGATTGTCACCTATCTATACCTACATCCCCTCTTGTTTGGACTTAGAAATTTTTCAATTGAATACACGCTGAGATGCCTAGGTCTATAAGATTGTCACCTCTCGATACCTACATCCCCTCTTGTTTGGACTTAGAAATTTTTCAATTGAATACACGCTGAGATGCCTAGGTCTATAAGATTGTCACCTCTCGATACCTACATCCCCTCTTGTTTGGACTTAGAAATTTTTCAATTGAATACACGCTGAGATGCCTAGGTCTATAAGATTGTCACCTATCTATACCTACATCCCCTCTTGTTTGGACTTAGAAATTTTTCAATTGAATACACGCTGAGATGCCTAGGTCTATAAGATTGTCACCTATCTATACCTACATCCCCTCTTGTTTGGACTTAGAAATTTTTCAATTGAATACACGCTGAGATGCCTAGGTCTATAAGATTGTCACCTCTCGATACCTACATCCCCTCTTGTTTGGACTTAGAAATTTTTCAATTGAATACACGCTGAGATGCCTAGGTCTATAAGATTGTCACCTATCTATACCTACATCCCCTCTTGTTTGGACTTAGAAATTTTTCAATTGAATACACGCTGAGATGCCTAGGTCTATAAGATTGTCACCTCTCGATACCTACATCCCTCTTGTTTGGACTTAGAAATTTTTCAATTGAATACACGCTGAGATGCCTAGGTCTATAAGATTGTCACCTATCTATACCTACATCCCCTCTTGTTTGGACTTAGAAATTTTTCACTTGAATACACGCTGAGATGCCTAGGTCTATAAGATTGTCACCTCTCGATACCTACATCCCCTCTTGTTTGGACTTAGAAATTTTTCAATTGAATACACGCTGAGATGCCTAGGTCTATAAGATTGTCACCTCTCGATACCTACATCCCCTCTTGTTTGGACTTAGAAATTTTTCAATTGAATACACGCTGAGATGCCTAGGTCTATAAGATTGTCACCTATCTATACCTACATCCCCTCTTGTTTGGACTTAGAAATTTTTCAATTGAATACACGCTGAGATGCCTAGGTCTATAAGATTGTCACCTCTCGATACCTACATCCCCTCTTGTTTGGACTTAGAAATTTTTCAATTGAATACACGCTGAGATGCCTTGGTCTATAAGATTGTCACCTATCTATACCTACATCCCCTCTTGATTTGACTTAGAAATTTTTCAATTGAATACACGCTGAGATGACTTGGTCTATAAGATTGTCACCTCTCGATACCTACATCCCCTCTTGTTTGGACTTAGAAATTTTTCAATTGAATACACGCTGAGATGCCTAGGTCTATAAGATTGTCACCTCTCGATACCTACATCCCCTCTTGTTTGGACTTAGAAATTTTTCAATTGAATACACGCTGAGATGCCTAGGTCTATAAGATTGTCACCTATCTATACCTACATCCCCTCTTGTTTGGACTTAGAAATTTTTCAATTGAATACACGCTGAGATGCCTAGGTCTATAAGATTGTCACCTCTCGATACCTACATCCCCTCTTGTTTGGACTTAGAAATTTTTCAATTGAATACACGCTGAGATGCCTAGGTCTATAAGATTGTCACCTATCTATACCTACATCCCCTCTTGTTTGGACTTAGAAATTTTTCAATTGAATACACGCTGAGATGCCTAGGTCTATAAGATTGTCACCTCTCGATACCTACATCCCCTTTGTTTGGACTTAGAAATTTTTCAATTGAATACACGCTGAGATGCCTAGGTCTATAAGATTGTCACCTATCTATACCTACATCCCCTCTTGTTTGGACTTAGAAATTTTTCAATTGAATACACGCTGAGATGCCTAGGTCTATAAGATTGTCACCTCTCGATACCTACATCCCCTCTTGTTTGGACTTAGAAATTTTTCAATTGAATACACGCTGAGATGCCTAGGTCTATAAGATTGTCACCTCTCGATACCTACATCCCCTCTTGTTTGGACTTAGAAATTTTTCAATTGAATACACGCTGAGATGCCTAGGTCTATAAGATTGTCACCTATCTATACCTACATCCCCTCTTGTTTGGACTTAGAAATTTTTCAATTGAATACACGCTGAGATGCCTAGGTCTATAAGATTGTCACCTCTCGATACCTACATCCCCTCTTGTTTGGACTTAGAAATTTTTCAATTGAATACACGCTGAGATGCCTAGGTCTATAAGATTGTCACCTCTCGATACCTACATCCCCTCTTGTTTGGACTTAGAAATTTTTCAATTGAATACACGCTGAGATGCCTAGGTCTATAAGATTGTCACCTCTCGATACCTACATCCCCTCTTGTTTGGACTTAGAAATTTTTCAATTGAATACACGCTGAGATGCCTAGGTCTATAAGATTGTCACCTATCTATACCTACATCCCCTCTTGTTTGGACTTAGAAATTTTTCAATTGAATACACGCTGAGATGCCTAGGTCTATAAGATTGTCACCTCTCGATACCTACATCCCCTCTTGTTTGGACTTAGAAATTTTTCAATTGAATACACGCTGAGATGCCTAGGTCTATAAGATTGTCACCTATCTATACCTACATCCCCTCTTGTTTGGACTTAGAAATTTTTCAATTGAATACACGCTGAGATGCCTAGGTCTATAAGATTGTCACCTATCTATACCTACATCCCCTCTTGTTTGGACTTAGAAATTTTTCAATTGAATACACGCTGAGATGCCTAGGTCTATAAGATTGTCACCTCTCGATACCTACATCCCCTCTTGTTTGGACTTAGAAATTTTTCAATTGAATACACGCTGAGATGCCTAGGTCTATAAGATTGTCACCTATCTATACCTACATCCCCTCTTGTTTGGACTTAGAAATTTTTCAATTGAATACACGCTGAGATGCCTAGGTCTATAAGATTGTCACCTCTCGATACCTACATCCCTCTTGTTTGGACTTAGAAATTTTTCAATTGAATACACGCTGAGATGCCTAGGTCTATAAGATTGTCACCTATCTATACCTACATCCCCTCTTGTTTGGACTTAGAAATTTTTCACTTGAATACACGCTGAGATGCCTAGGTCTATAAGATTGTCACCTCTCGATACCTACATCCCCTCTTGTTTGGACTTAGAAATTTTTCAATTGAATACACGCTGAGATGCCTAGGTCTATAAGATTGTCACCTCTCGATACCTACATCCCCTCTTGTTTGGACTTAGAAATTTTTCAATTGAATACACGCTGAGATGCCTAGGTCTATAAGATTGTCACCTATCTATACCTACATCCCCTCTTGTTTGGACTTAGAAATTTTTCAATTGAATACACGCTGAGATGCCTAGGTCTATAAGATTGTCACCTCTCGATACCTACATCCCCTCTTGTTTGGACTTAGAAATTTTTCAATTGAATACACGCTGAGATGCCTTGGTCTATAAGATTGTCACCTATCTATACCTACATCCCCTCTTGATTTGACTTAGAAATTTTTCAATTGAATACACGCTGAGATGACTTGGTCTATAAGATTGTCACCTCTCGATACCTACATCCCCTCTTGTTTGGACTTAGAAATTTTTCAATTGAATACACGCTGAGATGCCTAGGTCTATAAGATTGTCACCTCTCGATACCTACATCCCCTCTTGTTTGGACTTAGAAATTTTTCAATTGAATACACGCTGAGATGCCTAGGTCTATAAGATTGTCACCTATCTATACCTACATCCCCTCTTGTTTGGACTTAGAAATTTTTCAATTGAATACACGCTGAGATGCCTAGGTCTATAAGATTGTCACCTCTCGATACCTACATCCCCTCTTGTTTGGACTTAGAAATTTTTCAATTGAATACACGCTGAGATGCCTAGGTCTATAAGATTGTCACCTATCTATACCTACATCCCCTCTTGTTTGGACTTAGAAATTTTTCAATTGAATACACGCTGAGATGCCTAGGTCTATAAGATTGTCACCTCTCGATACCTACATCCCCTTTGTTTGGACTTAGAAATTTTTCAATTGAATACACGCTGAGATGCCTAGGTCTATAAGATTGTCACCTATCTATACCTACATCCCCTCTTGTTTGGACTTAGAAATTTTTCAATTGAATACACGCTGAGATGCCTAGGTCTATAAGATTGTCACCTATCTATACCTACATCCCCTCTTGTTTGGACTTAGAAATTTTTCAATTGAATACACGCTGAGATGCCTAGGTCTATAAGATTGTCACCTCTCGATACCTACATCCCCTCTTGTTTGGACTTAGAAATTTTTCAATTGAATACACGCTGAGATGCCTAGGTCTATAAGATTGTCACCTATCTATACCTACATCCCCTCTTGTTTGGACTTAGAAATTTTTCAATTGAATACACGCTGAGATGCCTAGGTCTATAAGATTGTCACCTCTCGATACCTACATCCCTCTTGTTTGGACTTAGAAATTTTTCAATTGAATACACGCTGAGATGCCTAGGTCTATAAGATTGTCACCTATCTATACCTACATCCCCTCTTGTTTGGACTTAGAAATTTTTCACTTGAATACACGCTGAGATGCCTAGGTCTATAAGATTGTCACCTCTCGATACCTACATCCCCTCTTGTTTGGACTTAGAAATTTTTCAATTGAATACACGCTGAGATGCCTAGGTCTATAAGATTGTCACCTCTCGATACCTACATCCCCTCTTGTTTGGACTTAGAAATTTTTCAATTGAATACACGCTGAGATGCCTAGGTCTATAAGATTGTCACCTATCTATACCTACATCCCCTCTTGTTTGGACTTAGAAATTTTTCAATTGAATACACGCTGAGATGCCTAGGTCTATAAGATTGTCACCTCTCGATACCTACATCCCCTCTTGTTTGGACTTAGAAATTTTTCAATTGAATACACGCTGAGATGCCTTGGTCTATAAGATTGTCACCTATCTATACCTACATCCCCTCTTGATTTGACTTAGAAATTTTTCAATTGAATACACGCTGAGATGACTTGGTCTATAAGATTGTCACCTCTCGATACCTACATCCCCTCTTGTTTGGACTTAGAAATTTTTCAATTGAATACACGCTGAGATGCCTAGGTCTATAAGATTGTCACCTCTCGATACCTACATCCCCTCTTGTTTGGACTTAGAAATTTTTCAATTGAATACACGCTGAGATGCCTAGGTCTATAAGATTGTCACCTATCTATACCTACATCCCCTCTTGTTTGGACTTAGAAATTTTTCAATTGAATACACGCTGAGATGCCTAGGTCTATAAGATTGTCACCTCTCGATACCTACATCCCCTCTTGTTTGGACTTAGAAATTTTTCAATTGAATACACGCTGAGATGCCTAGGTCTATAAGATTGTCACCTATCTATACCTACATCCCCTCTTGTTTGGACTTAGAAATTTTTCAATTGAATACACGCTGAGATGCCTAGGTCTATAAGATTGTCACCTCTCGATACCTACATCCCCTTTGTTTGGACTTAGAAATTTTTCAATTTAATACACGCTGAGATGCACTGGTCTATAAGATTGTAACCTATCTATACCTACATCCCCTCTTGTTTGGACTTAGAAATTTTTCAATTGAATACACGCTGAGATGCCTTGGTCTAGAGGATTGTCACCTATCTATACCTACATCCCCTTTGTTTGGACTTAGAAATCTTTCAATTGAATACACGCTGAGATGCCTAGGTCTATAAGATTGTCACCTCTCGATACCTACATCCCCTCTTGTTTGGACTTAGAAATTTTTCAATTGAATACACGCTGAGATGCCTAGGTCTATAAGATTGTCACCTATCTATACCTACATCCCCTCTTGTTTGGACTTAGAAATTTTTCAATTGAATACACGCTGAGATGCCTAGGTCTATAAGATTGTCACCTATCTATACCTACATCCCCTCTTGTTTGGACTTAGAAATTTTTCAATTGAATACACGCTGAGATGCCTAGGTCTATAAGATTGTCACCTCTCGATACCTACATCCCCTCTTGTTTGGACTTAGAAATTTTTCAATTGAATACACGCTGAGATGCCTAGGTCTATAAGATTGTCACCTATCTATACCTACATCCCCTCTTGTTTGGACTTAGAAATTTTTCAATTGAATACACGCTGAGATGCCTAGGTCTATAAGATTGTCACCTCTCGATACCTACATCCCCTCTTGTTTGGACTTAGAAATTTTTCAATTGAATACACGCTGAGATGCCTAGGTCTATAAGATTGTCACCTATCTATACCTACATCCCCTCTTGTTTGGACTTAGAAATTTTTCAATTGAATACACGCTGAGATGCCTAGGTCTATAAGATTGTCACCTATCTATACCTACATCCCCTCTTGTTTGGACTTAGAAATTTTTCAATTGAATACACGCTGAGATGCCTAGGTCTATAAGATTGTCACCTATCTATACCTACATCCCCTCTTGTTTGGACTTAGAAATTTTTCAATTGAATACACGCTGAGATGCCTAGGTCTATAAGATTGTCACCTCTCGATACCTACATCCCCTCTTGTTTGGACTTAGAAATTTTTCAATTGAATACACGCTGAGATGCCTAGGTCTATAAGATTGTCACCTCTCGATACCTACATCCCCTCTTGTTTGGACTTAGAAATTTTTCAATTGAATACACGCTGAGATGCCTAGGTCTATAAGATTGTCACCTATCTATACCTACATCCCCTCTTGTTTGGACTTAGAAATTTTTCAATTGAATACACGCTGAGATGCCTAGGTCTATAAGATTGTCACCTATCTATACCTACATCCCCTCTTGTTTGGACTTAGAAATTTTTCAATTGAATACACGCTGAGATGCCTAGGTCTATAAGATTGTCACCTATCTATACCTACATCCCCTCTTGTTTGGACTTAGAAATTTTTCCAGTGAATACACGCTGAGATGCCTAGGTCTATAAGATTGTCACCTATCTATACCTACATCCCCTCTTGTTTGGACTTAGAAATTTTTCACTTGAATACACTCTGAGATGCCTTGGTCTATAAGATTGTCACCTATCTATACCTACATCCCCTCTTGTTTGGACTTAGAAATTTTTCAATTGAATACACGCTGAGATGCCTAGGTCTATAAGATTGTCACCTATCTATACCTACATCCCCTCTTGTTTGGACTTAGAAATTTTTCAATTGAATACACGCTGAGATGCCTAGGTCTATAAGATTGTCACCTATCTATACCTACATCCCCTCTTGTTTGGACTTAGAAATTTTTCAATTGAATACACGCTGAGATGCCTAGGTCTATAAGATTGTCACCTATCTATACCTACATCCCCTCTTGTTTGGACTTAGAAATTTTTCAATTGAATACACGCTGAGATGACTTGGTCTATAAGATTGTCACCTATCGATACCTACATCCCCTCTTGTTTGGACTTAGAAATTTTTCAATTGAATACACGCTGAGATGCCTTGGTCTATAAGATTGTCACCTATCTATACCTACATCCCCTCTTGTTTGGACTTAGAAATTTTTCAATTGAATACACGCTGAGATGCCTAGGTCTATAAGATTGTCACCTATCTATACCTACATCCCCTCTTGTTTGGACTTAGAAATTTTTCAATTGAATACACGCTGAGATGCCTAGGTCTATAAGATTGTCACCTATCTATACCTACATCCCCTCTTGTTTGGACTTAGAATTATTTCAATTGAATACACGTTGAGAAGGCTTGGTCTATAGGATTCTCACCTATCTATACCTACATCCCCTCTTGGTTGGACTTAGAATTTTTTAATTGAATACACGTTGAGAAGGCTTGGTCTATAGGATTCTCACCTATCTATACCTACATCCCCTCTTGTTTGGACTTAGAATTTTTCAATTGAATACACGTTGAGAAGGCTTGGTCTATAGGATTCTCATATATCTATACCTACATCCCCTCTTGTTTGGACTTAGAAATTTTCAATTGAATACACGTTGAGAAGGCTTTGTCTATAGGATTCTCAGCTATCTATACCTACATCCCCTCTTGTTTGGACTTAGAATTTTTCAATTGAATACACGTTGAGAAGGCTTGGTCTATAGGATTCTCACCTATCTATACCTACATCCCCTCTTGTTTGGACTTAGAAATTTTCAATTGAATACACGTTGCATTGCCTTGGTCTATAGGATTCTCATCTTCCTATACCTACATCCCCTCTTGTTTGGACTTAGAAATTTTCAATTAAATACAATCTGAGATGCCTTGGTTTATAGGATTCTCATCTACCTATACCTACATCAATTGCACTTAAGGCAACAGAGAGGATACTAAAAAGCGCTCTCGGTTGGTTTCAATAAAAAGCAGGGTAATGTTGGCAGCTGATTTCGCTGCCTTATATCCAGCATTATAATCTTCAAAGGAAGAAAATTTAATTAAAAAAAACGTTAAAAAAAACACACTAAAAAAGAGACGCAACTAAAAAAGATCATGGCAGAGTTAAAAGGGTTAAAGAAAAGAGTTTATTATACAATGAGAAAATGTTAAGAACACACACCGTGACTGCAACACGATAAGCTAGGGTTCAATTAGTGAAGAACCACCAGAGGCATTTAGTTACATGTACACATATTTAGAGGAACCCCATTCAGTGTATATACAACATACGCCATGTTGGTATCGCCATTATATAACAATATGGGTAGGAGAATACTAAACCACGAAAATGGTTTATTGTTAAGGTTTTATCAGAGACAATGGGCTTAGGAGAGAGAGAGAGAGAGAGAGAGAGAGAGAGAGAGAGAGAGAGGGAGAGAGAAAGAGAGAGAGAGAGAGAAAGAGAGAGAGAGAGAGAGGGAGAGAGAGAGAGATAGAGAGAGAGAGAGAGGGAGGGAGAGAGAGAGAGAGAGAGAGAGAGAGAGATAGAGAGATAGAGGGAGAGAGAGAGAGAGAGAGAGAGAGAGAGAGAGAGAGAATCTCCTGTGCGTGTGAATATCTATATATCTCACATGTAGTTCAAGTGTTAGCTCCAGGTTGTGGGCCCCTTGATTTGAAGTAAACTAAAACAAAAAAGAAATTTAGAACTTGAATGCCTACTAGACACTATCCTCGAGTGTCTAAGGTCTTGCTATACAGAGGTTTGTCAGAACAACCTGGCATGTGGATACTTTTCGTTTAATATGTGTAGGAGAATACTAAACTATATTAATGAAAATGGTTAATTGGGGAGAGGAAAATTATGTTCTCAATTTCTTTACTAAGTCGATGTTTGAGAGATAAATAATTTAAATGGCACATTCAAATATCTATGTATCTCTGGGCCCCTGGATTAAGTAGTTTTCTTGCATGGTAGAGGGAACCCACTTCCTTTGCACCACCCTTAGCAATGTCCTCACTGATTGCCGTGACTAAAAACGCCCTTCGTTCAAACTCCTCAGCTTAACCTTCACAGATAACATGAATTGGAACAAATATATTGAGGACCCGCTTGTCTGCTTCCCACCTGACTACAACTTGGACGTCTTCAAGTCCAACATAAACAAACTCCTGACAAACCGCCCCCTTAAGTAAGACACTCTATCAAAACCCCCAATACTAATGATTACTACAATACTATCTCATTGATTACTGTACACACAATAACCCTTATCCCTGAGTGGCCTTCGGGCCTTGATAAGTGGTGACCCCCATGTAAAAAAAGGACTTTGCTTTTCCGACGAATGGTGCACCTTCTTCAAGTGATGTTAACTCAATAGCACGAAGCTGGATACTCCACCAGACTAGATAAATTCTTGTCGTGGAATCCAGTAAGACCAAGAGACCAAAATAAAAGATATACTACAATGTATGAAAATGGTTAATTGAGGAGGGGAAAATTATGTTCTCAATTTCTTGACTAACTCAGTGTTTGAGAGATAAAGAACTTTAATAGAACATTCAAATATCTATGTATCTCATATAGAGTTCAAGTGTTAACTCCAGGTCGTGTGCTCTTTGATTTCTGAGAATTTTGACTGAAGTGAAATAAAACACAATCGAAAAGCCATATTCTTGCAGATTATGTGAATATTCGACTCCTCATAAATCAAGTTTAGTGATACATATGAAAAAAAAAAACGTAAAAGCTTTATTATTGTAAAATGTGTGCATAGGCTTGTTCAAAGAATTAGCATTTATTTCTATGATAGCTTCAAGCTAGACAATATTATATATTTATGGTTTTTTAAATCAGAGATTTACTTCTCCTAGAAAGGTTGCTTTCACCACGGCTTACAGGAGCCCTCTATACATGGTGCTAGTTGGCCGTTGACCCAGAAAAAGAGTTCATTCGCCCTTTGGAAGGTCTTGTTTTTAATCCTTCAGGGAGACTAGCCGCATTCCTCACCAAACAAGTCTGGTGGGGGAGCCAGTTTAGTCGCCGGTGAGCCGACCATGAGGCAGGTAGTACTGGGTTACATGGTACCAGTAGCATATGACATGACCTGACATACATACATACATTTAAACAGACAGGTGAGATTTATATTATAAATAACTGTTTTCTTTTCCTTCCAAAAAATAATTACGTGTGTGCTCTCTCAACATGAAAATTCATATTCATGAATTTTTAGCCTTTTCTTCAAGACACGCATAAACTGTCTAACACAGGAGGCAAATCCTTAACGTTGAAATAATTTGAATTACTTTTTCTCTTAAACAGGTTAATAAATGTTAGCATTTTATTCCAGTACAGCAATCTCGAGTTCTTTGTTGAATGTCGTTATTTTCCGAAGTTATTCACGCCTTTTAAACTTATATGGATGTGGATGTGACTCTGTAGAACCCTTCTGTAAGTTGGAGATTTTGTGAAGTTTACATTTAAAGGTCCCAGTTATATTCTACCGCTTTTGACGCATAGGGATCCCTGTACCTGCAACTCCGATCCCTATAATCGACAGATCCCGACTGCAGATTGCTTATCCTGCTAGGCCACATTTCCCACAAACTGTATGGTTTTCGAACTGATCCAACGTTTTAAAGTGATTAAAGCCACTAAAAACTTTTCCAGTTAGGTAGAAGAGTAACTAATCTTGCCATTGATAACATTTATTTGTTATATATTTGAATATTTTCGCCATTTTTTTTTTTGCACGTCTGTGTATTGTAATACAAACATCTTTTTACGATATGATAATAAGGTAGATACTATTATTTTTGCTTAAAGCGACATATTTAAAAATTCGAGCTGTTTACTACAGCTTAACAAGCACCACGAAAACTTGATAAACTCGTTGTAATATAGAAGACCGGTCATCTACATCGCTTCTTTCATCCCTCTCCTCTTAAGCTTCTCTCTTGGCATGCCAAACAAATACCTGAAAGTCCGTCTGATCTTGGCGGTGCTTAAAAGGCATTAAAAAAATGAAGATATTGGGAAAAAAATTATATTGTATGTACCCTTTATGGAATAAAGTTCTTATAATAAAAAAAATCGCTTAATATGATCATGTAGTTTGTTTTTTTACAGAGCATAATCAAATTTTAATGAGATAGATCGTATCATCGCTATCTTGTTTTCAGTGGACAATGAGGGGGAGCGCCAGGGGAGATAACTCCAATCATAGCTTAAAGATTGTCGAAATTTGATGGACAGAAAAAATACCTAGATAAATATTTTAGGTTTTTTTTTTTACTTGTTTTAAAGAGTTTCCACGTCCTTTTCATTTTTTTAAATAGAAAAAAAAGCTAAGTACTTGTGCAGTTTACTAAAGACAATAAAAAACGAAGATATTGAAAAAGAACTAAATAGTATGTATCCGTTATGGAATGAAATTCTCACTTTAAAAAAATTTCACTTAATTTTATCAAGTAGTTTTTATTTTTATTTTTATTTTTTTTAGAGAGGAAAATCAAATTTTTGTGAGATTGATTGTGTCGTCGCCATCTTGGATATTTCCACGGACGAATAAACAAGGTGCCTTTAACTGAAAAAAGGGTTAAAACAAAAGGACAGAGAAACGGGTTTGTATTACTGTACACATAGATTCGAAAAAGTTGTCAAAAAACAAATATATAACAAATAAATGTTATCAAAAGTTACTTTTCTACCCAACTGAATAATTTTTTAGCGTTTTTATTTAATGCAACATGTTTATTCAGCTCGAAAAACATACAGTGTTTACCGATGTAGTGGAAAATTAAAAATTGCGCCCGACTCTCTTGTTGACACGGCAAGTTTGGGAAAAGGAGTTATAAATAAAAAAAAAAACAGACAAAATACTGTTAGAAACTCGCTCAATATATGTTACTGTGACATATATTCGGTGGTTTTTAACAGTATTTTGTATATTTTTTTCATTTTTAACTCCTTTTCCCAAACCTACCGCGTGAAAGACATTGCCCCCTATGAGTGTCTTTTGCGTTAAAATGACTAAAATTGACACGTTTGTGCTTATTAAAAAAATTGATGCCTTGGATTTTTATAAAACTTTCTGAAAACTTTTAACTAACTGATTTCTATATAATTTTGTTTGTCTATACTTCGTGATAACTCTTGGGCGTGCCCTAGAGGCTCTTTTAGGGCTAATAAAAACATTCCATTTTTGGGACTATTTTACCATATTTGTCCAAAATTTCCTATATATGTCTGTTTAGCAGTTTTGCATGGTGCTGAACTCAAATTTAAATATGTTAAGGCCTTGGGGATTTTTGGGGCTACATGGGAGGGGGGCACGGGGGCAAATGATGGACTTATTCATTTCTTTTTTTACATGGTGCAGAACTCAAATTTACATACGTTAATGCCTAAAACTGCAACGTTTGTTTATTTTCACCAGGATTTGACATCCCATGGGGACTTTTGGGGGCTAAATGAGGGGGGGGGCAATGCTGAACTTCGTCATTTTTTATGCCTCGTTCACTGTGCACTAATTTTTTTTTTTTTTTATAATTTCAAAATAATCTCGTCAAATTTTGACAAACTTTAAGCGGTGATTGGAGTTATCTCCCCTGGCGCCCACCCTTCCTCGTTCACAGATATAGCTAAGATGGGGCGACACGATCGATCTGATAACAATTTGATTTTCTTCTGTAAAAAAAAACAAAAAAAAAACGCCTACTTTATCAAACAAAGCGATTTTTTTTTCTCGAGAATTTTATTCCATAACAGGTACGTACAATATAACTTTTGTTTTTTCAATATTTTCGTTGCCTCTCTCTTCGTATTTTTATGCCTTTAGTGCACCGTCTTGGCTTCAACAAGAAGACTTTAACATTTCTATGACAACCATACACACATGTTTCTAAAACATTTTATTAAATCCTTCATAACTGATACATTTTTTTATTTTAGAAAAACCGACCTCATGTCTAACTCGTGGGGACACAAGTAAAAAAACAAACAAAAAAAAAGGCCGTTTTCATGCTTTAACTAAAACGTATTGTCATGAAGGGGAATAACTCTTATTAATTTACATAGTTATTTCCCCTGAACCTTGAAATTCATAGAAAAAGTAATACTGTTGATATGCAATCTATATAAGAACCAAATACGTCCAAGTACATGTGAACTGGAGCTGCTAGACAGAGTTCCAAATAGCTTAGTTGGGGATACCATTTTCTCTTCCTTGCAACCTCTTTCCCACAGAAGAGACGTTGCGAGCCTGTCTCTGCTATATCCGTATTTTCATGGCAAGTGCTCGTCCGAGCTCCAATCTACAGTCTCCCCTAGCCTAACTTTCACAAAAAACACTCGTCGAGCTGAAACCACTATCAACAATTCCCCCCTCACGTTTTATTTGATCTCAAACCTAAACGTAGAATCCATGAACAAAACTTCTTTCCTAGAACTGCACGCCTGCGGAACACCGTTCCATTTTCCTGCTTTCCAACTGGGCGCTGTTTTACAATTTGTCATTGCTCTAAAAGAGACAACTCTCTTTTACTAAGAGATTTGTTCATTTTTTTCTTCTCGTAATTTAGGACGCTGATAAAGCTGTCATTAAGTTTTCACGAGTAGTTTACAAAAACATACGTTTATGTTTTTCGTTTTTTAGATAGCTTTTAACAGTTGCTTCTGCAGGGTAATTAACCGGTTTTTTTTTTTCGTAAGTAACGCGGCGACATTAACCGAGCAAAAGAACCGTTTTATATTTCACAAAAATTCTATTTACATTGTTAAATTGAATACTCCTGCTAAAAAAAAAAAATAAATAAATAAACAAAAAACATAAAAGTGTTTTGTAAACTGCTCGTGAAACTTACTGACAGAATTATTAACGTCCTAAATTATGAAATGAGAAAAATGAACGAATAATCTCTTATTAAAAGAGAGTTGTCTCCCT
>NC_136527.1:147893539-147956039 GCF_053919585.1 Euprymna scolopes
ATATATATATGTATATATATAATATCGTTTGAATATATTATATATATATATGTATATATATAATATCGTTTGAATATATATATATTATATATATATATATATAATATATATAATATATATATAAATGTATATGTATATATATAATATCGTTTGAATAATATATATATATATATATATAATTACATAGAAAAAACTGCAAGCATGAAAGTTATGTTTTACAAGAATATCTTGCCTTTTTCTTTTCCAGTGTTAACAACTAGTCCTTTTATTTTTCCATGTTTAATCTTAACATAGTAAATAGTGATATAAAAACAAAAACGATTCTCTTAATAGTCGCGTGAAAACTAATTTTTGTATTATTAAGGTTATCAACTTTGTTAGATTAAAAAAAAGTCGTTTCTTTTTTTTAATGTTTTGATTTTGAAATATTTGAATATAGCATCAAGCGTCCTAAATTATAAGATGAAAAAAAAAAACGAACGAATCTGTTAGTAAAAGAGAGTTGTCTCCCTCTACACAATGACAAATTGTAAAACAACGTTTTTTTATTATTATTAACGTTAGTTTCTGTAACGGCTTGATGAGACCTTGGGACAATCGTGTTAAATTATGAGATGAAAATAATGAACGAATCTGTTAGTAAAAGAGAGTTGTCTTCCTCTGCAGAGTGAATGATAGTAAAACAACGCGTAACCTTGAACCACTTTTTTGTTTCGACAGAAATATATAAGTTTTTGAATTTTTTAGATGAGGATCGATTATTCATATTATTTAGATTCATCGGACTACTGTTCTCATCTTGAGCGTCATTTTCACGTTTCAACAGAATATATATATATATGTATGTATATATATATATATATATATATATTTATAAGTTTCTCAATTTTTGAGATGAGGATCGATTATTCATATTATTTAGATTCATCGGACTACTGTTCTCATCTTGAGTGTTATTTTCACAACGTTTCGCCATATGTAACCTCTGAAATTTTTTTGATAATTATGTTTTTATATGTATGCTAACCTTTAATCTTAAACTCAAATTTTTTTGGCTAAGCATTTCGGCAAATCTCAGTAGCTTACCCTATCTGAAGGTTTAAGGTTCAATTCTCAGTGTGGGCGAGCGAAAAATACAATTGCGAATTACTTAGGACCTCTATCCAGTCATGGCTGATGGAACAAGAGCATGCTACCCCCGTGAAGTGAAGAAAAGGGTTCTGTTTAAAATTCTGTCCAGATTTCCAAGTTTGACGAGATACACATGAAGTAGTTTAGAGGATACATCAACTGAAACGTTGTGAAAATTGGTGAAACGTGAAAATTACACTCAAAATGAGAAGAGTCGTCTGAAAAATCCAAATAATATGAATGGACTTTATTCCTATTTTTGTCTTCCTTAAAACAATGTTTTGTTTTTGTTTTTTTCTTCCTTAAAACAATGTTTTGTTTTTGTTTTTTGTCTTCCTTAAAACAATGTTTTGTTTTTGTTTTTTTCTTCCTTAAAACAATGTTTTGTTTTTTTTCTTGTCCTTTTACTTGAATTTCATTCACTAAGTATTTCGGCAAATCCGGCAGTTTATGTTATCTGCTAGGAAACGCCCATGAAACCCCAAGTGGCTTCAGGCCTTGATAAGTGATGACCCCCATGTAAAAACAAAAAAAAAAACATCAGCTTTAGCTTGGTAACATTTTTTCTGCAGAAGTACCAGAATCTTCATCGACTCAGGGTTTCGACTTCTCCACTAATTTTTTTTTTTTTTTTTGCGAGGAAGGAGAGGGGATTGTCAATAAATTGTCAAATTTACGCAACGACGGGATTATTCTTCTGTAAGTTTGTTGGCATTGCCATGTCCGGTTTTGTTGTGGGGCTTTCTGTAAGCGTCACGAGGCTTTTATCTTTCAAATGCATTTGTTTGTGGAGTGTCGGATGGGAATTCCTCGAGTGGCTTTAGCCTGGTAACTTTTTTCCTGCAGAAGTACCGAAATTTTCATCAACTCAAGGTTGCAGCTTCTCCACTAATTTGGGGAATTCAGTTTATTTATTTATATTTTTTTTTTAGAGGGGGGGGGTCGACAAATTGTCAAATTTACACAACGATTGAACTAAGTTTATTGGCATCGCGGTGTCCGGTTTTGTCATTTTTGTAAGTGTTGTTCCAAACACAGCTGCCGCCACGAGGCTTTTATCTTTCAAATGTATTTGTTCGTGGCATTTTAGATGGGAATTCCTCGAGAACATTGGCTTTAGCCTGGTAACTTTTTTCTGCAGAAGTACCGAAATTTTCATCAACTCCGGGTTGCGACTTCTCCACTAATTTGCGGAATTTAGTTTTAGTTTGTTTTTTTTCTTGGAGGGAGAAGAGAAGGGTTGTCGATAAATTGTCAAATTTACGCAACGATGGGACTATTCTGTATGTTTGTTGGTGTTGGCGTGTCCGGTTTTGTAGTAGGGCTTTCTGTAAGTGTTGAACCGAGCACAGTCGCCGATACGAGGTTTTTATCTTTCAAATGTATCTGTTCGTGGCGCTTTAGATGGGAATTCCTCGAGAAAGAGGAGCCGCAGACCTGGCATGAATACGGCTTTTCCCCAGTATGGGTCTGTATATGCCGCTGCAGGTTCGAGAGACGAGTGAACGTCGAGAAGCAGATGTAACACGGATGGAGCTTCTCCCCGCTGTGAATCAGCAAGTGCCGGTTGAGGGCCGGCTTCTGGAAGAAAGTTGCCTGGCATATCTCGCACGTGAAGATTTTCCCCTCGGCATGGGTCAAGTGGTGCGCCTTGAGGTGCGACTTTTGCGAGAATGTAAACCCACACACGTTGCAGACGTGGGGCTTTTCACCGGTGTGGGTTTGCATATGTCGTTTCAAGTGTGAATTCCGCGTGAACGAAGACTTGCAAATCGTGCACGGGTACGGCTTGATTCCGGAGTGAATCTGCATGTGGCGCTGCAGGTTCGAAAGCCTCGAGAATGTCATATCGCACACCGTGCACGGATGAGGCTTGACGTCGCTGTGCGTCAGCAAGTGACGTTTCAGCGCCGACTGTTGCGTAAAAGCCGCGTTGCACGTCTCGCACTTGTACGGTTTCACCCCACTATGAATCCTCATGTGGACGTGGAGACTAGAATTCCGAGAGAACGTCGACAAACAGATCCCGCAGACGTACTGCTTATCGCCAGCTTTTCGTTTCGTATAACTCTCACAAGCTATGTCTTCCGACTGCGACACTTGCATAGGTTCACTTGAGCCCGTTTTTTCATTTCCTGTAGTTTCT
This sequence comes from Euprymna scolopes, assembly GCF_053919585.1. Taxonomy (NCBI): domain Eukaryota; kingdom Metazoa; phylum Mollusca; class Cephalopoda; order Sepiida; family Sepiolidae; genus Euprymna; species Euprymna scolopes. The sequence goes on from NC_136527.1 coordinate 147,896,817, forward strand.
AAATTATTTTCCGTAGCAGAATCCTGCAGAAGCGATTCATCAATTTCCTGTTTCATAATTTCTGTCTTATCGTCATTGGTCGATATTGCATGCAGTTGCAGGTCCGAACTGCTCGAAAACATCATAGATTCGCTTGAGCTAGGTTTTTCGTTTCCCGGAGTTTCTAAATGACTTCCTGTCAGTGATTCTTGCGAAAATGACATGTCGAGTTGTTCCGAAATTTCTGTCTTATCGCCGTCGTTGTGCGATAGCATATGTAGCTGCAGATCCGAATTGCTCGGTAATATCATTTGGCAGACGCCGCACGTGTACAGTGAATCTCCGTTATGCATTTGCACATGCAGTTTTAAAAGCGCTTTCTGCGAGAAGGATCGGTTGCATATATCGCAAGTAAACGGCTTTTGCCCGGTATGGGTCAGGATGTGGCGTTTTAGGTGTGCATTCCTAGAAAACGTCGAGTTGCATATTTCGCACATGTATGGTTTCCGTCCGCTGTGGGTTTGCACATGCCTCTGCAGGTTTGAATATCTTGAAAATTGCGCATTGCAAATCTGGCATGAATACGGCCGAACGTCACTGTGCGACACAAGGTGCTTGTTTAGCGACGATTGCTGAAAGAACGCTGCGTTGCAGATCTCGCAGGTAAATCGCTTCTCGCCCACGTGCGTTTGCAGGTGTGCTTTTAGGTGCGACTTTTGGGAGAAAGCGAACCCGCAAATGTCGCACGCATGCGGCTTTTCACCGCTGTGGGTCAACATGTGTCGTTTTAGATGTGAATTACGAGTGTACGCGCATCGGCATATCGAACACGAGTAAGGTTTTTCCCCAGTATGCAGCTGCACATGTCGCTGCAAGTTGGAAACTTTCGAGAATGTTGTGCCGCAGATATCACACACATGCAGCTTCGCTTCGATGTGCGTCAACAAGTGCTTGCTCAATTCCGTCTTCAGCGTAAACGTTTCATCGCAAATATCGCAGCTGTACGAGCTGCCTTCCGTGTGCGACTCCAAGTGCGATTCCAGCTGCGATTTCTTTGAAAAAATATACCCGCACAGGTCGCAAGTGTTTGCCTTCTCTCGCGAGTGCGACTGGATGTGGCGTTTGAGATGCGAGTTCCGGGTAAAAGATGAACCACAAGTCTCGCAGGCGTATGGCTTCAGCCCGGTATGCGTCTGGATATGTCTATGCAAATTAGACGGCCTGGAAAATGTCGTCCCGCAGATCTTGCACGAATGAGACTTTCTATCTTCGTTGTGCGTGAGCAAATGTCGATTCAGGGCCTCCGGTGCAGAAAACGCCTCGTTGCAATTCCCGCACGAATACGACGTCTCCATGGCGTGAGTAAACTTGTGCATTTCCCATTCCGATTCGTTTGTAAATACATACCCACACACCACACACACGTTCGGATTATCGTCCTTTCCATTCGTCTGGATGTCAGGCTTTAAAACTTCCGACTTATCATCCTCGTCGTTATCAGCATCGTGTGTAAGTAAATGTTCATTCAGTAACTTTTGCTCGGAAAACGCTGAATCACAAGTTCCACAAGTATATAATTTCTCCGCTACATCCTGTGAGTCCGGATCCTGATCTGATTCACTTATATATCCGCTAGCTTCGGAAACGTTTGGTCTATCCCCGCCGTTTGTCTCCACCTCGGTTTTAAAAAACTGTGCTTTACTATCATTATCGATTAACAAACGTCCATCTGGAATCTCTTTTTCCGAAAGGGCTACATCACAACTTGTGGAAGAATACGATTTCTCCACATGCGTAAGCCGATGTAGTTCCCGATCGGATTCGTTTGTAAATGCATGTCCGCACAAATCACAATTATTTCGTTTAACATCACAATTGTTTTGCGGGTTTGTCTTAAATACCTGCGTCATCCCATCATTGTGCGTGAGCAAATGTCTATGCAGAGCCTCTTGTTCGCAAAAGACCGCATCACAACTACCACAATGATATGATTTTGTCACCGTATGATTGAGTTGGTGGATTTCTCGATCCGATTCGTCTGTGAATGCGTATCCACAAACGTCGCAAGTGCCTCGTTTCGTCTCGTGGTTTACATCCGTTTTCAAAGTCTGCAATTTCGCAGTTAAGCTGCGTTTAAGCAAATGCCGAGTCAAAGCCTCTTGTTCGACTGTGTGGGTCAGCTGGTGAATTTCCCAATCGGATTTATTCGTGAATGCAGACCCGCACTCTTGGCAAACGCTTGGTTTCATTTCCAGGTTTGTGTTCGTCTCCATTTTTTAAAACTCAACTTCACGATTCACGAACATCAATTACAAAAATAGTGCCGATCTCCGCTAGTCGCAGCCTGGTCCTCGTTTATAATCTAGAAAGTAAACTTACGCAAAAAATTCTTTAGATTATTATTAAAAAAATAGTCTAATTTTGCTGTCAGACAGATACCAAATCTCCATTATTAATAAAATAGTATAGGTCCAGCTTCAGACAAATATCAGATCGCCATTGCTATTAAAATAGTGCAGTTTTGCCTTCAGGCAGACAGATACCAAATCTCCATTCTTAAGCAATTTGTAATTATTTAGACACCAAATCAATGAAAATGAATTTAAAAAATAATGTTAACCCGTTCAAGACATCAAGGGAAATAACTCTTAATTTTCCAAATTATCTCCCCTGAACCAATTAAAACTGAAATTTATAGAGCTAAAAAATTAAAATTGTAATCAGTAATGTAGCGGTGCTCATTAATTCCCTGGCAATTCCGGGTAGTCCTGCTAGGGTTTATATCAACTATTGATCAGTGTTAATTGTTTCAACTAAAACGATTATATTTTGTTATTTTTTAGATGAGGATTGACAATTTATATGGCTTGGGTTATTATTCTCATCTTGAATCTTCCTTTTTACTTGCCGCCCCACGGGGACAGAGTTGGATACAAGGTTAGTTTTTATGCGACGACTGAAAGACATTGATTACAAGAATAGTGCCAGTCTCTGCTAGTAACGTGGTTGTCATATATAATCGGGAAATCAGACTTAAAGTAAAAAAAATATCGATTAGTATTCGGATCTTTTTTAAGCTCGGTAAAAAAATTGGATCGGTATTTTATTTTTTTGTTTTGGATAAAATTCAACGGCTCTTTTGATTTTTTTTTTTTTTGTTTTTTTTTTGATAAGATTCAACGTATCTTTTTTGAACGTAGACTAAACACGATTTTATATGTACAATGTTTTGCTTTTAAAAAAAAGCAAATTGCCATTTTTTTTTTTAGTTTCTTGGGATAAGATTCAATGTCTCTTTGATTCATTTTTTTTTTTTTTTTGATAAGATTCAGTGGATCTTTGTTGAATGTGGAAATTTAGTTTTGGCATCAAACAACAATGTTAAGAATAAATATTAAAGAATTCAACTTCCTAGAAATATGCACGTCTTAACACGATTTATATATACAGTGTTTTGCTTTTACGCTTCTGGTTTTCAAAAAAGCAAATTGCTGTTTTTTTGTTGGTTTTCTTTTGTTTTTTTTTTTAGTTTTTCTGTTCTTTTTTTGTTTTGTTTTTAAATATTAAAAAAATTTTTTTTTTTTTAAATATGGTTTCTTTAGATATGCACGGTATTCAGCAAATGTTTGGGCACTGTTCTTTTAAGCCATTGAATTCACGGTTTCTGAAAATCCCGAGGGACATTTTTTTGCAAGAATCAACTTTCATGTTCGAGATTGTCTCCATCTTTTGTTTGTTTGTTGTTGTTTTTGAGCTGATCTTCTGAATAGAAACGAAAACATTCAAATAGTTTTCCCCTGTCGTGACTCTTTACAAATCAGTTGCAGGATGGACGGACCGGTTTCGTGTAATCACCTGAAATGAAAACAAAAATAAATTAACGTTTTACTAGTAGAACCCGTGGAAATTCCACAGTAGTTGAAAATTTGGCGCTTCTACACTATTGGAAAGTTTGTAGTAGATAAATGGAGTTTTCAGATAAAAAAATTTAAAAAAAACAATATTTTCAACTGATTTTTTTTATTGTCAATTCTAAGTTAGAATGTTAGCTTCCAGATTATGCAGTCGAAATTGAATTTTAACTAAATTATTTAAAAAAAAATCAACTTTTATCGTGTTTGCTGGTGAAAAAGTGTGACCATCTTGCTTTGGTACTTGTACAAGTTTAACCAAGGCGTTAAAAAAAATGAAAATATCGAAATAAGTTATATTGTACATATCAGTTTTGGATTGCAGATCTAAAAAAAAAAAAATTCACTTAATTTGATTGAGCAGTTTTGTTTTTTTTTTTACAGTGGAAAAACACGTTTTTATGACAGCGTGTTGAAGATAGCCATCTTGGAATTTATAAATAAAATCGAAACGCAAGGGAAGCAACTCTACATTTTTAATGTGACCAACGCAAAACAAATAACAAAATAAACATAACATATATACAAGGTTTCTGAGTCTGGTTTTCATTCAAAAATTTTTTTTTTTTTTTCATAATTGTTTCCTATAAAAATAAATGTTCGCCTAAAAATTAAAAAACCCGTAAAAATGACATACAAGATTTTTGCAACTGTTTTCCAAGAATTATCGGGAGGAAATTATCTCCCTTGTGAACTCTCCTGTGTCTTACATAGGTATACACGCTCGTGTTCAGCAAATTCTATTTTCTATTTTCTTTAATAATTTTCTACTTTATTGATGTTCGTAAATTTTGGATGTAATCATCTTAAAAATATGAAGAATATGTAGATACCATTGTTTTTGTGTGAAATTCAGTTTTACGATTTCCAAAATTTCGTCCCAATTCTGTAGAAGCGCTGAAAATTTTTAATTTTACTACTACTACTACTACTACTACTACTACTACTACTACTACTACTACTACTACTACCACCAATACTAATACTACTACTAATAATAATAATACTGATACTACTACTAATAATAATAATAAGAGGTGGAGGTATGTGATAATTCCTTCAGTTAAAAATATCCAGTTGGACGATGTTTCGTCGGGGATGACAAATCAGCTATCACTGTTTGAAAAACAGGTGCAGTAATGCAAGAATAAAATGTCTCGAGAAATTAAAAATACGAGGAATACGTAGATACCATTGTTTTCATGTGAAATTCACCTTTACGATTTCTAAATTTTTTTTTTTTACATGGGAGTCACCACTTATCAAGGCCCGGTGGCCACTCGAGGATAAGGGTTATTGTGTGTACAGTAATCAATGAGATAATATTGTAGTAATTGTTTATAATGGAGATTTGATGAATTGGATTACTTAAGGAGGCTGTTTATCAGGAATTTGTTTATGTTGGACTTGAAAAGTTGTAGCCAGTTGGGAAACAGGCAAATGGAACAGTGTTCTACAGGAGTGAAGTTCTAGGAAAGAAGCCTTGTTCATGGAATCTACGTTTTTTATTTAGGCACAGATGGGGAAAATTATTGACAGTGATTTCAGCTTGATGGGTGTTTTTTGTCCCAATAGTGTACAATCATGATAACAAGTATGTGATAAATTTCTTCAGTTAAAATATCTGATGGAAGATATTTCGTCGGGGACACCAAATCATCTGTCACTGTCTAAAAAAAAAAACAGGAAGTAATGTAAGAATAAAATGTTTCGAGATATATGCCAGAATAATGTAGTATTTGTAATGGGGAAAGAGGTGGCTAGTTACTTTTAATGCATCTAAAACCAAGCTTCTATCCCTACACTATCTACGCTCAGATCCCCATCTGGCATCAATTGAAATTAACAGTTCTCATCTTGGGGAGGCTTCATGTTTTTACAAGCTTCTGGGCTTGACCTTTACTCCTGACCTAAAATGGAACACGTATATCAAATCCATTGCCAAATTCGCTGGAAAAATGGTAGGATCCTTCTACTACTCCAGTAGATATCTCACTCCTGATGCAATTCTCTACCTATATAAAAGCCAGGTTCGGCCAACGATGGAGTACTGTTGCCACATCTGGACAGAAGCTGCTAGAAGCAGCTTATCCTGCCTTGACAGAGTTCAAAATAGACTTCGTAGCTCAGTAGGGGATGCTCTTTTCTCTTCCCTGCAACCTCTTTCCCACAGAAAAGACGTTGCGAGCCTGTCTCTGCTTTATCGTTATTTTCATGGCAAGTGCTCATCTGAGCTTCCATCTATGGTCCCCTCTTGCCAAACTTTCACGAAAAACACTCGTCTAGCCAAAACCACTATCAATAATTTCCCACACTCTTTATCTGTGCCTAAACCTAAACGTAGATTCAATGAACAAAGCTTCTTTCTTAGAACTGCACGCCTGTAGAACTCTCTTCCGATTGCCTTCTTTCCAGCTGACTACAATCTGATTGTCTTCAAGTCCAACGTAAACAAGTTCTTGATGAACCGTCCCCCTAAGTAATCCAATTTACAAAATTCCCACTACTTATGTTTACTTCGCTATAATCACATCGACTAATGTATACCCATTAACCCTTATCCTCGAGTGGCCTCCGGGCCTTGATAAGTGGTGATTATTGTGTAAACAGAAAATAATTTGTTTTAAGAATTATATTTTTTCTGTAAAAAAATGTTTATTTACTTTTAAGAATGTTTCACAAAAAAGTTATCAATTACAAGAAATAAATATTACACGATTATAAAATGATTTCTTTTTAACTACTTTATTTTATGTAACAAAATTTTATAAAATAATGTTCTAAGTATTATTATCTATATATTAATAGGATAGCGTGTGTATTATTTTGTGTGTCATGCTTACATCCGTGTGACTGTCATTTAATTGTCATGGACTTCCATTTCTTGTCATAAACAATTTTATCAAGAAGTCTTCATAAGTTTTGGTTTCGGTTTCGATTATAGATGACTAGCGAAGGGTACCCAGCATTGCCCGGGTGTTTGGAGGTGTGTGTGGTTTTGGGTAAATCAAAACTCCGGGGGGGGGGGTAAAAAAAAATGTTTTGGTAGGTAAGTATGAGGATCGAACCGGAACTCTTGAGGCAAAATTGGAAAAAAAAAACCGTGTGACATTAACCATTGCGCCACCGTGACATACCAACGTAAAAGGCATTTGAATTTATTTAATTACTTAGATTTGGCAGGTGCACGTTTTAATGACTTAATGAGGTCAACTGTTGACTGTGGAGTAGCATTTCATTTACTGCGGAATGCTTTTTTTTTTTTTTAATTTTCCCAAGATGTTGGGGGTAGGGGGAAACAGCTCCACTTCGGCGATCAAGACCGGAGTGTCACTTTTCTTATAGGAAAAGGCTTAATCCACATGCAGCGAGCGAAAACTGTTGACTATTTATCTTCCTGAAGTCGAGCAAATTAAATACACAGGCGAGCTCCATTGTTAACTCGGAGATATTACGATTTACATGTGATATAAAAAAGTTATCAGAAGTTGCGAGCCTACCGACTGCTTCTCTGGAAAAAGCCTTTCTTGGACACACACAAAAAGCGAACATACATTTTCGCTTTTATATAGATAGATGACACTTAAGTCATCTATTTTTTTTATAAATAATTTTATTAAGAATTCTTCATAAGTTTCTGTTTCAGTTTCGATTATAGCTGATGGCACTTAAGTAAGTTTTGGTTTTACACGATTATGAAATGATTTTCGGCAACTAATTTATTTTATGTAACAAAGTTTTATCAAATAATGAGAATCACAAAAATAATGCTTAAAACTTAATTGATTAAACAATTTCATTTGAAAATTTATTTATTAAATAACAGCAAAAAAATTTATTTATTAAATAACAGCAAAAAAATTTATTTATTAAATAACAGCAAAAAAATTTACTTATTAAACAACAGCAAAAAAATTTATTTATTAAATAACAGCAAAAAATTTATTTATTAAATAACAGCAAAAAAATTTATTTATTAAATAACAGCAAAAAAATTTATTTATTAAATAACAGCAAAAATATTTATTTATTAAATAACAGAAAAAAAATTTATTTATTAAATAACAGCAAAAAAATTTATTTATTAAATAACAGCAAAAAAATTTATTTATTAAATAACAGCAAAAATATTTATTTATTAAATAACAGCAAAAAAATTTATTTATTAAATAACAGCAAAAAAATTTATTTATTAAATAACAGCAAAAAATAAATAAAATAAAATAACTTATGTATTATATGTTGCAATATTTTGGACTTGTAATGGGGTATGATCCCACACAGTCGGACGATTCTATTTATAAACGATGCTGCTAGGAACTGACAAATCGAATTAATTCACGTTCTGCTACCAACCAATTAGAAAACAGAATTGCTTCATAAATATTAAACCCTTTCTGGAGCAATTTCACATGTTTTTTTTTCCGTCTCGACACGGTAAGAATATTTTGCTCTGTGGAACTGTCTACTGCAAACAAGTCACCTCTCAGGACTTGTTTAAAACAACGAACCATCTGAAACTTTTCTGAAACTAAACATGACTTACACTTCTAGATTATAATACATAAAAACTAAAAAAATAATAAGGACGACACGCTATTGTAAGGAAGCACTAAAGTAAATATTACACATTAAATAACTGTTCACATTGTTCCAATTATTTTCATATAAAATTTTAATCTAACACATCATATTGCCGAAGGACTTTTAATAATAATAACCATTAATTAATTCAATGAAAATGTGTTTTTGATTATGATAATAATAACTAGCAGAACCCGTGGAAATTCCACGGTAGTTGAAAACTTTTAAAACATGTCATAAATAAAATAAATAAAAAATAACAACAAATAACAACAAATTTAAAACAATTTTTTAGCAAATTCTTTTTTTTAACGTTTCAGAGCTAAAAAGAATTGATTAAAAAAAATTTTTTTTTTTTTAATGAAAAGTCAACACACAACATAATGGTATTCGACAACGAAGCTACATCCAAGGGAGGTCACTTACATATTATAACAATAATTGTATATTATTCTAATGGTATTTGACAACGAAGCTACATCCAAGGTAGGTCACTCGCATATTATAACAATAATTGTATATTATTCTAATGGTATTTGACAACGAAGCTACATCCAAGGGAGGTTACTTGCATATTATAACAATGATTGTATATTATTCTAATGGTATTTGACAACGAAGCTACATCCAAGTTAGGTCACTCGCATATTATAACAATAATTGTATATTATTCTAATGGTATTTGACAACGAAGCTACATCCAAGGGAGGTCATTCGCATATTATAACAATAATTGTATATTATTCTAATGGTATTTGACAACGAAGCTACATCCAAGGTAGGTCACTCGCATATTATAACAATGATTGTATATTAATCTAATGGTATTTGACAACGAAGCTACATCCAAGGGAGGTCACTCGCATATTATAACAATGATTGTATATTATTCTAATGGTATTTGACAACGAAGCTACATCCAAGGGAGGTCATTCGCATATTATAACAATAATTGTATATTATTCTAATGGTATTTGACAACGAAGCTACATCCAAGGGAGGTCACTTACATATTATAACAATAATTGTATATTATTCTAATGGTATTTGACAACGAAGCTACATCCAAGGGAGGTCATTCGCATATTATAACAATGATTGTATATTATTCTAATGGTATTTGACAACGAAGCTACATCCAAGTTAGGTCACTCGCATATTATAACAATAATTGTATATTATTCTAATGGTATTTGACAACGAAGCTACATCCAAGGGAGGTCATTCGCATATTATAACAATGATTGTATATTATTCTAATGGTATTTGACAACGAAGCTACATCCAAGGGAGGTCACTTACATATTATAACAATAATTGTATATTATTCTAATGGTATTTGACAACGAAGCTACATCCAAGGTAGGTCACTCGCATATTATAACAATGATTGTATATTATTCTAATGGTATTTGACAACGAAGCTACATCCAAGGGAGGTCATTCGCATATTATAACAATAATTGTATATTATTCTAATGGTATTTGACAACGAAGCTACATCCAAGGGAGGTCACTTACATATTATAACAATAATTGTATATTATTCTAATGGTATTTGACAACGAAGCTACATCCAAGGGAGGTTACTTGCATATTATAACAATGATTGTATATTATTCTAATGGTATTTGACAACGAAGCTACATCCAAGTTAGGTCACTCGCATATTATAACAATAATTGTATATTATTCTAATGGTATTTGACAACGAAGCTACATCCAAGGGAGGTCATTCGCATATTATAACAATAATTGTATATTATTCTAATGGTATTTGACAACGAAGCTACATCCAAGGGAGGTCACTCGCATATTATAACAATGATTGTATAATAATCTAATGGTATTTGACAACGAAACTACATCCAAGGGAGGTCACTCGCATATTATAACAATGATGGTATATTATTCTAATGGTATTTGACAACGAAGCTACATCCAAGGGAGGTCACTCGCATATTATAACAATGATGGTATATTATTCTAATGGTATTTGACAACGAAGCTACATCCAAGGGAGGTTACTTGCATATTATAACAATGATTGTATATTATTCTAATGGTATTTGACAACGAAGCTACATCCAAGGGAGGTCATTCGCATATTATAACAATAATTGTATATTATTCTAATGGTATTTGACAACGAAGCTACATCCAAGGGAGGTCACTCGCATATTATAACAATAATTGTATATTATTCTAATGGTATTTGACAACGAAGCTACATCCAAGGGAGGTCATTCGCATATTATAACAATAATTGTATATTATTCTAATGGTATTTGACAACGAAGCTACATCCAAGGGAGGTCACTCGCATATTATAACAATGATTGTATAATAATCTAATGGTATTTGACAACGAAACTACATCCAAGGGAGGTCACTCGCATATTATAACAATGATGGTATATTATTCTAATGGTATTTGACAACGAAGCTACATCCAAGGGAGGTCACTCGCATATTATAACAATGATGGTATATTATTCTAATGGTATTTGACAACGAAGCTACATCCAAGGGAGGTTACTTGCATATTATAACAATGATGGCATATTATTCTAATGGTATTCGACAACGAAGCTACATCCAAAATATAAATTATAAAAGGAACAAATGTCAATGTTGAATAGCTGGGGACATATTTAAGGAGATATGACGGAGGATTCATATTGGGACAATAAATATAACCATAGTGCTGAGAGAGAGAAGACATTTATACAGTTCTTATATTTCCTGAGACTTCATATATAAGCAATACACATGAAAAAATTTAAATAGCTTAAAATATTTCAATATTGGTATACATAGAAAGATTTTGATGAGCTAAGAAAGAATCTTTTTAAATTTAAAAAATCTGATTAAAATTAAGGAAGTTATGACTATTTTTGTGCCTCACGCGTTTGGATATTTTCCCCTCTTTAAGACCATATGCGTTTCATCACATTTTTACACTACTTTTTCAGTAAAAATGTCATATCTTTGTTCAAACGCAAGACTAAGAAATGAAATTTACCATATAAGTGTATTTTTGTGCAAGGAATCAGAATATGCAACTGAAAATCTCCCAAAGTTCATGGTTTCCAAATAATCTGCAGTAAATGTGCATAAATATGCTGGAATTCCTTAAAAATGCCATGTATCCATAAACAGAAAAGAAGTTGGAGAACTCAAAGTTGAATTGTAATGTGCTTTATGTACAAAAAACTTAAATCTAAACATACGACCATTTAAAAATGAATATATTGCAATATTTCTTTGGTATTATTGTCGATTAACACCTTCTGTTTAACCCCACCCAACCCCTTCTGACCACCCCTCCAAAATGTGATTCTACCTTTTTAAGTAATTATGTATGAAATGCCATGAAAAACTTTAATGAAAGATAAACAAATTATTTTAGAATTTAATGTAAAATAATTCCCCATTACATGTCATTCTAGCGTTTTAGGGCAGTTAACTTTTTTTTTTTTCTATGGGGGATAAATCCTGTATGCTTTGTTTTTTTAAGACGATTATGTGTGGTTTTAAGAGGGTTTCTATGCAATGAGAATATGGGGGGGGGGGGTTGCCATTCGGACTTTGAATTAATTGTAGGGCTAAGGAAAATTATGTGTGAACATACTGAAGACTTGACAAAAACAACAAAAACAACATTAGAGGGGGGGGGGCGGTTAGTTTCACAAAAATTTAATGCAAAATAATTCATCATTTCCAGGCCATTCTAGCATTTTAGGACAGTTAATTTTTATGGGAGATAAATCATGTGCATTTTTCTTTAAGGAAGGATCTATTTTTTGTTTGTTTGTTTTAGATGCTTGTATGTGGCTTACAGAGGTATTTTGTTGAGGGGGGCTTGCCACTCGAACTTAGGGTTATTGTTAGGGTTAAAGAGTGTTTTAGGAGGAGACTGGGGTTATAGGTGAGGTTAAGAGAGCTTTTTTTTCAAAGAGAGCATTCATGACTCATATTTACTGTTAGTACTTCATAATTATTGGCTTTTGAAAATGTTATGGATTAAATTTGGAATATCGCATTACTATTAAATATGTAAACTTCTGTCAAAAAAAAAAATATGTATATATAACAAATAAATGTTATGCAAAGCATTAAGCAAGATAAGTTACTTTTCTACCTAACTGAATAAGTTTTTACTGTTTTTATTTAAATGTAACATATTTATTCAGTTCGACATTAAAAAAAGCAAAAAAAAACAAAAACAAAAAAAAAAAACTAAAAAGTATCCAGTTAGGTAGAAACGTAAACTTATCTTACCTTTGATAACATTTGTTTTTGACAACTTTTTCGTACCTCTGGATTGAAATACGAAACGTTACTTCATTTTTGTTTTGTTGTCTTAACTGCAAAATGCCGTTTCCATTTCAAATAAATGTCTTACAGAAAGTTATATATATATATATATATATATATATATATATATATATATATTAGTGGGTATGTGTATTCAACAGGTAAAATAAGTCAGCAAATGTTATATTTAGTTTTAATTTGATAAGCTGCGTTACGAAATTTCGAAGAAAATTCCAGGTACTTGTGCACTTATTGAACCGTGCTGAAATAATAATGCTATTATTTCGAAAGCCATTCTTAACATGGGGAGAGGAGGGTGTTTTGTAACTATTCTGTACTATCAGTTAACAAATTAATAAAATAAAAATGTCGTAAAACTTTAATTTAACTTGAAAATACTATTTAAAAATAACACGGTTCAATAAATGCAGAAGCACCAAATTCCATAAATTTGTTGATTTCTATTTTCGAGGTTGAAGATGTTTATTCCATAGGCTGTTTATGCTGGAGCAACTCGTAAAAAATACCTTTCACTTAATAAATAGAAAAAAAAAATAACGAAATAAAAAGCTTCCTAATTATAGTTTGATGAGTTTTCTAACTGCTTTAAAAATTTCAAGAATATTGATATAGATTTTGAGGGTTTGTATTACTATACACATAGATTCGAAAAAGTTGTCAAAAAAACAAATATATAACAAATAAATGTTATCAAAGGCAAGATAAGTTACTTTTCTACCTTACTGGATATAATTTTCTAGTGTTTTTATTTAATGTAACATGTTTATTCAGCTCGATAAACAGTGTTTACCGATGTATTGGAAAATTTAAAATGGCGCCTGACTCTCTTGAAACGGTAAGTTTGGGGAAAAGAGTTAAAAATAAAAAACTACACAAAATACTGTTAGAAACTCGCTCATTATATGTTACCGTGACATAGGCTGACATATATTCGGTGGGTTTTTAGCAGTATTTTGTATAGTTTTTTTTATTTTTAACTCCTTTTCTCAAACTTACCGTGTCAAAGAGAGAGTCGCCATTTTAAATTTTCCAATACGTTGGTAAACACTGTACGTTTTTCGAGCTGAATAAAAATGTTACATTAAATAAAAACATTAAAAATTATCCAGTTAGGTAGAAAAGTAACTTATCTTGCCTTTGATAACATTTATTTGTTATATATTTGTTTTTTTGACAACTTTTTCAAATCTATGTGTATAGTAGTACAAACGAGATTTTCATACATCATGGATATCATTTGGGAATTATTGCAATGATAAAATAATTAGAAAAAAACAAGCCGCGCGTGTTGTGTCCCCCCCCCCTCTCTACGAGGGGAATGTGAGGGATTGATGACCAAAAATAAGTCGTGCTTCGTGAGACGACTTTTTTGTTTTTAATTTTTATAAAAAAAAATAACAAAAAAAAAAAAAACGATTAAGTTCAGCTGCTGGGGGACACAAACCAGAATTTTGCCAGGGTCAGCGATACTGAATGTATAGTTGGAACAATTGTCTTCACATTTTGATCAAGTTTCAGTGAAATCTAATGGATGGAGTTATGGAGCAAAGGTGTCATTTTTTGCCACTTTGGGGCGTTTAACTTTATTGTTGTACACTTTTTTTTTTTTTTTTTTACATAGACATCACCACTTTTCAAGGCCAAGAGGCCACTCGAGGATAAGGGTTAAAGAGTACCGTAGAAATTGGACAATATAGTAACTGTTAGTAATGGAAATTCGGTAAATTTGTTAACTTATATGGAACAGCTCATCAAAAACTTGTTTACGTTAGACTTGAAGACAACCATATTGTAGTCAGCTGGAAAGCAGGAAAACGGAAGACAATTCTACAGGCGTGCAGTTCTGAGAAAGCTTTGTTCATGGAATCTATGTTTAGGTTTAGGCACAGATAAAGAGTGGGGGTAATTATTGATAGTGTTTTCTGCTAGACGGGTGTTTCTTGTGAAAGTTTGGCGAGGGGGGGGGCATAGATTGGAGCTCAGTCAAGCACCTGCCATGAAAATAATGATAAAGCAGAAACAAACTCGCAGCATCTCTTCTGTGAGAAAGAGGTTGCAGAGAAGAGAAAAGGACATCCCCTCCTTTCTAGCAGCTCCTGCCCAGATGTGGCAACAGTACGCCATCTTTGGACGTACCTGGCTTTTATATAGATAAAGAATTGCATCAGCATCTACGTATTGAAGTACAACTTGTGGCAACATTTCAGAAAAAAGTAATGGACGGCTATCCAGGAATCATCCAAACTACCAGATGAAAAACAATGGACAAAATGACGTCAATAAAAACATAGGTCCCTCTCCGATAAGTCAGGTGACCAATATATTTTGTATGTTTAACCTTAAGCCTGTATTTCATACACCAATATATCAGAAAAATTAAATTTATCGGGCTAATGACATTGTTGTATTGTGATACGAATATGAATTAAGAATTGTTTATTAAATGTTTTTCACAAAAATAATTGAAAAAAAATTTTCATATGATTTTAACGATCTCCATAAAAGTGTAAATGTAACAAGCCGCGCATGCGTGTCCCCCCCTCTCTACGAGTGAAATTAGAGGGATCGATGACCAAAAATGTGTCATGGTCTGTGAGGCAATTTTTTTGTTTTTAAATTTTGTCAAAAATCGACTAAGTCCAGTTCTTGGGGGGACGCAAACCAGAATTTTGCCAGAGTCAGCGATACTGAATATATATTTGATACTGAATGTATATTTGAAACCAATTTCCCTCACATTTTGACCAAGTTTCAGTGAAATCTAATGGACGGATACAAAGTTATGGGGAAAAAGTGTCATTTTGGGGCATTTTTGACCCCTTTAGAGCCCCTGGGGGTGCAACGAGAATTTTGTTAAAAAAATACTTTATTGTTGTTCAATAATAATAGTAATACAAACCCAAAAAAGATTAATAAAAAAAAAAAAAAAAGATTTTGAAAAAATTGACCCGTTGGGTCATTGGTTCAAATTAAATTGTTTTAATCAGGAAAAAGTGACTTTGTTAAGCCAGTTAAACATGGGGCCAACCGTCAGTTTGTTCAGGTATGCTGAAAACGAATATCGCAATGAAAATTAGCAGAGACAAATAGTTTTGGATCTAGTTTTATTAATGTGTGTATTTTGACATGTAAATCACTGGTGACCATGTTTGTACAGCCGGAATATGAAAGGGGCCAACCCTCAATTTGGTCAGGAATGCTGAAAACGAATATTCGTATATTAATTTTAGGTGAGTAAATTAAGAAGTTGTATATATATATATATAACTACTTCATTTACTCACATAAAATTAATATACGAAAGTATAGATTTATGCATAAACTTTAAGTATTTACTTCAAAACTGCTCAATACGTTGGTAGAGCTCGTTAGTAATTTATGAAACATATATGGCGATTAAGCTACACTGAATATTCGGCGTTTCATCCACTATAGGATTCGTTAGCCTGACAAATCCTATAGTGGATGAAACGCCGAATATTCAGTGTAGCTTAATCGCCATATATATTTCATAAATTACTATATATATATATATATTTGTTAGTACATTTTCATGTTTTTTTAAAGGGAGATAACTCTTATTTTTATTATCTCCCTTGAGAAAGCACACACATATATATGTATATATATACATGTATTTGTGAGTATATTTTCATATGGTTTCCTAAAGGTAACTCTGACTTGAATTATCTGCCTTGATTAATGTCTGAGAAGTTCTTTTTGTTTTAACTTATTTTAAAGCGTTTATTTACTTTGGAACATAACAAGTGTTCAGGCTCAAATTAGAACAAGACCGAGGTGACTGTCATGAGACCGTCGTCTCCCTGCATATTAAAACAAAGCCAACCTCCATACGTAGTTAATTGTCACGTCGAAAATAGTAATATATCCAAAAATTACGAAAACTCTACAAGTGCAGAGTTCTTTATAGTTCAAAGTAATTTGTATGTTTGTTAAAAACTACTTCAAAAATGCTGTTTGACTTTTAAAGACAAAACCAATATTAAGTATTTAATGGTCATGCCGAAAATAGTAATATATCCAAAAATGACCAAAACTCACCAAGTGCAGAGTTCTTTATAGTTCAAACCAATATTAAGTAATTTTTTTTTTTTTTGCATACATTATTGCTGATATTCATGCTGCTCCTCTTTGATCAAATTGTCTCTAGGATGGATTAGGGCTGGGGGTCAGGGTTAGCTTTTTTTTTTTTTTATATTTGATATGTAATTCTATGTCGATTTTTTTTTAATGTTTTCGAGTATGCTGAAAACGAATATCACAATTAAATTCGGGGCTTATAAATCGTTTACCAGATATCAATAAACATGATGTATAACAAATAGATAACACAGAAAATAGACTTATAGTTTTAAAAGGTTTATTAGAAGAAAAATATGTAACCCACAGTGGGGACCCTAACAGGTACTACCACTCCGGGTCAGAGTGGACCTGGGAGCAATGGTAATTAAAGGGTGGCTCCACACTCCCCAAGCCCGCTTATGGAGCTTTACCATCGGATACAGTTTAAGGTCATATCCAGGACCCTGAAGTGGCGGCGGCTATCCTGTTCTTGTAGAAATTTTGGATGGGAGTGGTCTTCTTCTGGGAGAAGTTTCGGCTGGTTGCTAAAAAAAAAAAAAAAGAAAAAAGAGACAAGTTTTAATCCAACGGAAATGGAATCATGTCGCTACAAGTCCGAGTAATTTTGAAATGGATATATCTATAAAAGTGAAAGTGTACAACTTATAGTATAAACCATTGAAATGTTAGATATAGTTTCCTTGGCCATGGATCTAACGTAATAAATTCATATGACCCTTAATCAATAATGGTTACTGTGTCAAAGTTAAAAATAAAGGAAAAATATATATAAGTGTAATTATTACTTCACGCGACAAATAGCTAGGGGGTTGCTTTAATCCACGATGTATTTGTAAGTCATGCCGTGCTTTCTTTTCTCTAGCTTTAATTTAAACCTACGTCACTGCCAGTGGTCATACACGCAAACACGTAACGGGTTCTAGCCTTCCTCCCTGCTACCACGCGTTTTTCCTTGTTTGGCTCAACACAAAACCCCCAAACTCCCACGGCTAAAATGCTAGTTTTGTACAAAGTACTGAGATGCCAGACAATTATGCTAGTTTAGAACTTTCAGGTCCAAGTAATCAGCCACATTTTTCAGTTTTGGGGCATAAATATTACTGCAAAGGCGTGTAAAGGGCAAACTCGAATTTGAGCGCAATCGTTATTCTAATAATTGCTAATTTTTAATATGCCATTATTATTATCATTTTTTTATATGGATCAGCAAGATATTTTTAGAACAGCTTATCACTTATTCTCTGGTATATTTTTGGTTTTAAAGTATTATTTTAGTATTAGTGTTTAATCTTTCAGTATTTATACAATTTAACATTTTGATATTTACATTTATGTCGAGGTTTAGTGTTTATTATTTGATCAGTTATAATTTAATTTAGCGCTAATTTATAAGTTATGTTTTAGTATCTAATCATGATTTTTTTTGTTTTTAATTATTAGTTTTAGTTTTTATAGTTATTTAATATATTATAATTTATTAGAATATATTAACAGTAGTAAAATTATATTACTGATCCATAATGAAAATGATAATTATAGCTGGAACAATTATATCGAGAGCATTGCCAGGGCCGCTGCGAGGAAGGTGGGCTCTCTCTCAAGGCCACTATTCGCCCATGTATGGAGTATTGCTGTCATATTTGGGCTGGTGCATCGGCTACTAGTCTCTCACTCCTTGACAGGGTTCAAAAGAGAGTCGCAAATCTGATAGGCCCTAAACTGGCATCTAAGCTTCAGCCTCTGTCCCATCGTCGAAACGTTGCATCCCTCTGCCTGTTCTACAAGTATTATAATGGTGAATGCTCTGATGAACTGCAAGCACTTGTGCCCCCACAACGTAAACACCCTCGACAGACCTGACAAGCTGCAAAATCCCACCCCCACACTGTAGAGATCCCTACATTTAAAAGATCTTTCTACTCCAGTAGTTTCTTCCCCAGAACTGCTAGAATTTGGAATTCCATTCCAGGTCACTGCTTCCCCAACTGTACTGACATGCATAAGTTCAAGTGCAACGTGAACCAACACCTCCCTGCCCAAATCCCTACATAGTACCCTAGTAGATGTTTCCCCCTGATAGTGGCAAAGTGCCTTGTTTGGGGTGAAATTGTAATAAAAAAAAAAAAAAAAAAAATAGTAATGTAAATATTTGTATATAATTACAAAGCATATTGTTCATGCATTTACATACAAATCCACATGAACAAGGAAACCTATCTCTCTCGGCAAAAATGAGTTCAAACTGAAGAAATGTTATATATAATTGTTTTCGGCTAACTTTACCAAATCTGTGCGTATGGTAAAAATAAGTAAAAAAAACAAGTAATGTTCAACGCTGCAAGAGAACTAGAAAGAGAATAAAAGTTAATAGACAGGATAAAGTCTGGAACAAAAAGAGAAAAAAGAAATTAGCGAAATTTATCAGGTGCGAAAAAAGCGAGTAATGTTCAAGGTACTGGAGAACAAGAAAAGAAAGGGCCAATTAGAAGCTGGAATCATCAAAATAGGGGTAGGCTATAGAAACAAAATTTTTCAAATAAATGCCAAAAGTGGCTTATTATATGTAAATAGATGGGAACAAAAAAATTGGAGGGTCGCTGGCCCCAAACGTGATTTGACCGCGTCAACACGTGAAAATGGCCCAAATTTCGGCCCCGAACACACTTAATCATTTATTGAAAGCCACAGGATGCATTTTTTGACTATAAATGCATTTGTATCATTAAATCTAACATTCCCATTGGCTATCTCACAAGTAGGGGTTTTTTTTTTTAGGGTATCTCAGAGTCCAAAATGGGTCAAAATTACCCCAAAACTAGCCAAAAATGGTTGGAAATCACGGATTTTCCAAAATGCACCTCCCAAGACACACAGGGTGCAATTTTTGACCATAAATGGCTCTATAAATTTAAATCTAACATTCTATCCCACCTATATAGGGCTTTTCAAGGTATCTTAAGGGTTCAAAATGGGTCAAATTTACCCAAAAATTAGCCAAAAATGAATGAAAATCACGGATAATCCCCAAAATCATCGGGCTCCTATAAAAACTCCTGTATGGCTTTTTACAGTTGGAAGACTTCCATTTGTATTTAGAGATCTTTGGGGGATGTAAAAAGGGTCAAAACAATCCAAAAATGACAAAATTACGCTTTACGGTACATAACATATGAATCATTAGTTCATTCATCAATGATACTGTTTAGAAACATTGTAACTTTACTACATCAACTTCTCAGAAAGTAATTAATTGTAAATTGAACATTGAATGTCAATAAAATGCTGTCCAAGAAGAGTCTGAATTCATAGTGTTCTCATAGTTACCCCAAAATTGATGAAAATGGCCCTCGATTCGCTATTTCTAGATTTGTAACCAATATATTGAATAACTTGATAAAAGCTATGAGTAATTAGCAAAGGAATTATTTTCTTATTTCAAGACACAGCTTCACTTCACATTACTTTAAAATCATTCAACAGTAAAATATCAATATAATGCATTAAATGTTGGCTGCAGCACAGGAATTTGCTACAGCTATTTTGATTGACTCCTGGAAATTCCGTGCACCAGTTCGCAGATTGTAAGTGACATGTGTTTGGCTGGCGATCTCGGTACATGGGACAGTGCTACGGATTGTACCCGATCTGTTTAATGAGTAGTTCAAATTGTTTGAGGTATCATGCTCTGGCACAATGAGCCATTTGCGAGAGAGAGAGACTTTTGATCGGCAAAGAATCTTCGTTCATGTACATCAAATTCATCAGGATTCACATCTTTTGAAAGTATATTGAGAAGGACATGGTGCTCTCGTTTCCATTTAATTATATTCACACGTCTGGAACCCTTTGCTTCGTAGACATCTTTATCGTAAATTTTTAGCCATCGATCAAGTTTATGTTTTATCCCAGGTATTGTAACATAACGAACATCACTTCCAAAGGCTTTCTGCCACAATTGTAGTAATCGCAAGGAGAACTGGTCAATATGATTTTTCTGTGTCGTGGTACCATATTTGGCAGCATGATGTTGCTGCACAGCTTGAACACATTCAGCCTCAGTTGGAAGAGAATCAAGCAGAAGATAAGTCCAATCGTCGTAATTATAATCTTAGTTCAATCAAATTCACAATTAATGCTATGCAATGTTATCGTGACTATTTAAAGATGCCATTCCATTGATACAGAAAGAAAACATTTCCTTATTTGGTAATTTTCCATCTATAACTCAAATTAAGCCCCTTTTTGACAACCTATGTTGATTCTTAGGGACTTTTTGACTCATTGGCTAAATCGGCCATATTTAGCCCCTTTTAAAGGTCCTTATACCCCTCATTAACAGTGCAAAAGTTAGGAGAGTGCCTGCTTCAAGCATTTCCCAACAGTTTCTGCCATGTAGAGGTGTCTTTGAGCCCATGGGATGTGCATTTTGGAAAATCTGTGATTTCCGACCATTTTTGGCTAATTTTGGGGTAATTTGACCCATTTTGGACTCTGAGATACCCTAAAAAAAAAAAAACCCTACTTGTGGGATAGCCAATGGGAATGTTAGATTTAATGATACAAATGCATTTATAGCGAAAAAATGCACCCTGTGGCTTTCAATAAATGATTAAGTGTGTTCGGGGCCGAAATTTGGGCTATTTTCACGCGTTGACGCGGTCAAATCACGTTTGGGGCCAGCGACCCTCCAATTTTGACCCGTTTGAACAAAATCACTTGTTCCCATCTATTTACATATAAATGAAGGTAATAAGCCAGTTTTGGCATTTATTTGAAAAATTTTGTTTCTATAGCCTACCCCTAATCAAAAGTCATTAGACAAAAAAGAAATCAAGTAAATAGGACATTATAAGAAAAAATTCATCAGGTGCTGTAAAGAAATGCTCTTTTAGAATCTTCAAGTCTCAACACTCATTAGTAAAAATAACTAAAAAAACAAGTAATGTTCAACGCTGCAAGAGAACTAGAAAGAGAATAAAAGTTAATAGACAGGATAAAGTCTGGAACAAAAAGAGAAAAAAGAAATTAGCAAAATTTATCAGGTGCGAAAAAAGCGAGTAATGTTCAACGGTACTGGAGAACAAGAAAAGAAAGGGCTAATTAGAAGCTGGAATCATCAAAAGTCATTAGACAAAAAAGAAATCAAGTAAATTAAGAAATTAACTGAAACCCATCTAAAACAAAGCAAATTCAGCAGCTGGTACAAAACAAGTGCTAAAAGGTGGTTTAGAGTCCTGAAGTCTCAACAATCACTAGAAAATTAGAAATAAATCAAGGTAGTGGTTGCAGCACCACCAAGACACATTGATACAATAAATGAAACCTTTATGAATTCGATGGGAAGTTGGAGTTGCTTATAAAAAAAAATATATATTATTACTTACTTTAGGAATTTCTGGAACTGCTTCCAAGATGGGGATGAGAGGGGTCATGGGTGTTGCTGCTGCTGGTGCTGAAAACTTGAATAACTTTTTCTTTTTTTTTAATTGTTTTTTTCTTTTTTTGGTTTGTTTGTTTTATTTATTTTCCTTTATTTCATAGCATTTTATTTTTATGAAATTATTTTTTTGGAAATTATAATTAGGAAATAACAATACTTACTTTATGACTTTCTGGAACTGCATCCAATATTGGGATGACAGGGTCATGGCTGTTGCTGTTGAAACCTGTAATAACTACTTGTATTTTGCATTATTATTTTTACATTTTTTTTTAGGTTTATTTTCCTTTAGATCACAGTATTTTATTTTTTGTGAAATTTTCTTTTTTTTTTTTAAATTATAATTAGAAGAAGATATCAATACTTACTTTATGACTTTCTGGAACTGCATCCAATATTGGGATGACAGGGTCATGGCTGTTGCTGTTGAAACCTGTAATAACTAGCTGTATTTTGCATTATTATTTTTACATTTTTTTTTCGGTTTATTTTCCTTTAGATCACAGTATTTTATTTTTTGTGAAATTTTCTTTTTTTAAAAAATTATAATTAGAAGAAGATATCAATACTTACTTTATGACTTTCTGGAACTGCATCCAATATTGGGATGACAGGGTCATGGCTGTTGCTGTTGAAACCTGTAATAACTAGTTGTATTTTGCATTATTATTTTTACATTTTTTTTTCGGTTTATTTTCCTTTAGATCACAGTATTTTACTTTTTGTGAAATTTTCTTTTTTAAAAAAATTATAATTAGAAGAAGATATCAATACTTACTTTATGACTTTCTGGAACTGCATCCAATATTGGGATGACAGGGTCATGGCTGTTGCTGTTGAAACCTGTAATAACTACTTGTATTTTGCATTATTATTTTTACATTTTGTTTTCGGTTTATTTTCCTTTAGATCACAGTATTTTATTTTTTGTGAAATTTTCTTTTTTTAAACAATTATAATTAGAAGAAGATATCAATACTTACTTTATGACTTTCTGGAACTGCATCCAATATTGGGATGACAGGGTCATGGCTGTTGCTGTTGAAACCTGTAATAACTACTTGTATTTTGCATTATTATTTTTACATTTTGTTTTCGGTTTATTTTCCTTTAGATCACAGTATTTTATTGTTTGTGAAATTTTCTTTTTTTTTAAAATTATAATTAGAAGAAGATATCAATACTTACTTTATGACTTTCTGGAACTGCATCCAATATTGGGATGACAGGGTCATGGCTGTTGCTGTTGAAACCTGTAATAACTACTTGTATTTTGCATTATTATTTTTACATTTTGTTTTTGTTTTATTTATGTTACTTTAGTACATTGCATTTTACTGAGTGTATGTTAATTATTTTGTTAATTTTTATTAAAATAAAATACCTGTAACAGAAAAATAATTCTGGCTATGATCAAGCATGGGTGAATATTTTCGGTTAGACTTGCTAAAGTTGGTTAAAGGAAATATAAGCAGAAAGGAATTCGTTTTAATCACTAGCAACACAACGAAAGAAATACTTACCTGAGGATTGTGCTGATTCTAACTAGAAGCTGCAGTAATGGAAAAGAGGAAAATTAAACTTGTCAATTACAAAAACTGAAATCGAAAAGAAGAAACGCTTGATGCTTTACTCACCTCTGGCTGGTCGTGGTCGCCATCAAACTGAAAAAGGAGGGAAAGGGTGGAATCCACTAGTTACCAGGTACCGTACAGGAAAGGACAGTTTGGGCAGGTAGGTGATGATCTCCCCAAAGTGGAGCGCTACATAAAACATGCATTGCTACGAACATCCTCCGAAAAAGGCGGTTTCTACTCGGAATAAAAGGCGGAGCAGAAAACGGAAGTGTTCTCTCTACTCAACACGATTCCTAGAGAGATACCACAAGATTGTGCGTGAATGAGGAGGAGGTGATGAAAGCTCACAAAACTGCCATTCCTACTATCGTATCGGATATTATTAATCGGAGGTCCATCATTGCATTACCGCCCCAGCTCGTAGTTGATAGATAGTAGGAATAATATTACCAGCGCCCTTCAGGCAGCTTGTGAGAACACACAAACTAATGGTAGTATTACTCTAGTCGTTCCTGGTCGAATGGAGCCATGCATGCATTATGTAGTAACACGAGCACGTGTCGCCTGATAAGAAAGAGCGTAGGCTCACCCACTTGGGGAGATTCCCTATCCAGACTTGCACCTATTTGTACACCTGGAACCGGACTCAGAACCTCGACAATGAGAAGAGTCAAGGAGAGCAAGGTGTTGAACTACCTAAAGAGGTCACCATATAAAACAAGCGTTGCTGTGAACAACCTTCCAAAAC
Organism: Euprymna scolopes; assembly: GCF_053919585.1. NCBI lineage: Eukaryota > Metazoa > Mollusca > Cephalopoda > Sepiida > Sepiolidae > Euprymna > Euprymna scolopes. Next base: position 147,921,501 of record NC_136527.1, read on the forward strand.
GAGGGAAGGGACTTTTTGTTCTCTCTACCCAACAGGATTCCTAGAGAGATACCACTAGATTGTGCGTGAATGTGGAAGAGCCTATGAAAGCTCACAAAACTGCCATTCCTACTATCGTATCGGATATTATTAATCGGAGGTCCATCATTGCATTACCGCCCCAGCTCATAGTTGATAGATAGTAGGAATAATATTACCAGCGCCCTTCAAGCAGCTTGTGAGCACACGCAAACTAATAGCAGTATTACTCTAGTCGTCCGTAGTCGAGTGGAGGCACGCGTGAATTACATAGTAGAAACACGAGCACGTGTCGCTCCCTCTTCGGGGGAATTCGGAAAAGCGCACCTTGCGCTGCAGGTATTTGTTGAGCTGGGAGTTGACTCAACACCTCGACACTGAGAAAAGAGCTTTAGAAAAGCTCCAGATTAGTTACCTGCAAAGTCGAGGAAAGTTGGAGGACCAGGCCTGCGAAGGAGAACACGCACAATTTGGGCCTTGATGGAAGCACACGGGAGAGAGGGAGGCCCATTTTTCTCTTTCGGGGGAGTGTTCTCCTTCCAGCCTGCTCGAGCACGTCTTTTCTGCTCGCCACATGCAAGCGTATAAAAAGACGACCAGATGACGGACGCAACAAACTCATGCCGTCATTCATTAACTGGATTTTGATCGGGTTCCGTACAACAAGGTGTTGAACTCCCTAAAGAGGGCACCATATAAAACAAGCGTTGCTGCGAACAACCTTCCAAAACGAGGGAAGGGACTTCTTGTTCTCTCTACCCAACAGGATTCCTAGAGAGATACCACAAGATTGTGCGTGAATGTGGAAGAGCCTATGAAAGCTCACAAAACTGCCATTCCTACTATCGTATCGGATATTACTAATCGGAGGTCCATCATTGCATTACCGCCCCAGCTCGTAGTTGATAGATAGTAGGAATAATATTACCAGCGCCCTTCAAGCAGCTTGTGAGCACACGCAAACTAATGGTAGTATTACTCTAGTCGTTCCTGGTCGAATGGAGCCATGCATGCATTATGTAGTAATAAAATAAAATACCTGTAACAGAAAAATAATTCTGGTTATGATCAAGCATGGGTGAATATTTTTGGTTAGACTTGCTAAAGTTGGTTAAAGGAAATATAAGCAGAAAGGAATTCGTTTTAATCACTAGCAACACAACGAAAGAAATACTTAACTGAGGACTTGTGCTGATTCTAACTAGAAGCTGCAGTAATACAAAAGAGGAAAATTAAACTTGTCAATTACAAAAACTGAAACCGAAAAGAAGAAACCCTTGATGCTTTACTCACCTCTGGCTGGTCGTGGTCGCCATCAAACTGAAAAAGGAGGGAAAGGGTGGAATCCACTAGTTACCAGGTACCGTACAGGAAAGGACAGTTTGGGCAGGTAGGTGATGATCTCCCCAAAGTGGAGCGCTACATAAAACATGCATTGCTACGAACATCCTCCGAAAAAGGCGGTTTCTACTCGGAATAAAAGGCGGAGCAGAAAACGGAAGTGTTCTCTCTACTCAACACGATTCCTAGAGAGATACCACAAGATTGTGCGTGAATGTGGAAGAGCCTATGAAAGCTCACAAAACTGCCATTCCTACTATCGTATCGGATATTATTAATCGGAGGTCCATCATTGCATTACCGCCCCAGCTCGTAGTTGATAGATAGTAGGAATAATATTACCAGCGCCCTTCAGGCAGCTTGTGAGAACACACAAACTAATGGTAGTATTACTCTAGTCGTTCCTGGTCGAATGGAGCCATGCATGCATTATGTAGTAACACGAGCACGTGTCGCCTGATAAGAAAGAGCGTAGGCTCACCCACTTGGGGAGATTCCCTATCCAGACTTGCACCTATTTGTACACCTGGAACCGGACTCAGAACCTCGACAATGAGAAGAGTCAAGGAGAGCAAGGTGTTGAACTACCTAAAGAGGTCACCATATAAAACAAGCGTTGCTGTGAACAACCTTCCAAAACGAGGGAAGGGACTTTTTGTTCTCTCTACCCAACAGGATTCCTAGAGAGATACCACTAGATTGTGCGTGAATGTGGAAGAGCCTATGAAAGCTCACAAAACTGCCATTCCTACTATCGTATCGGATATTATTAATCGGAGGTCCATCATTGCATTACCGCCCCAGCTCGTAGTTGATAGATAGTAGGAATAATATTACCAGCGCCCTTCAAGCAGCTTGTGAGCACACGCAAACTAATAGCAGTATTACTCTAGTCGTCCGTAGTCGAGTGGAGGCACGCGTGAATTACATAGTAGAAACACGAGCACGTGTCGCTCCCTCTTCGGGGGAATTCGGAAAAGCGCACCTTGCGCTGCAGGTATTTGTTGAGCTGGGAGTTGACTCAACACCTCGACACTGAGAAAAGAGCTTTAGAAAAGCTCCAGATTAGTTACCTGCAAAGTCGAGGAAAGTTGGAGGACCAGGCCTGCGAAGGAGAACACACACAATTTGGGCCTTGATGGAAGCACACGGGAGAGAGGGAGGCCCATTTTTCTCTTTCGGGGGAGTGTTCTCCTTCCAGCCTGCTCGAGCACGTCTTTTCTGCTCGCCACATGCAAGCGTATAAAAAGACGACCAGATGACGGACGCAACAAACTCATGCCATCATTAACTGGATTTTGATCGGGTTCCGTACAACAAGGTGTTGAACTCCCTAAAGAGGGCACCATATAAAACAAGCGTTGCTGCGAACAACCTTCCAAAACGAGGGAAGGGACTTCTTGTTCTCTCTACCCAACAGGATTCCTAGAGAGATACCACAAGATTGTGCGTGAATGTGGAAGAGCCTATGAAAGCTCACAAAACTGCCATTCCTACTATCGTATCGGATATTATTAATCGGAGGTCCATCATTGCATTACCGCCCCAGCTCGTAGTTGATAGATAGTAGGAATAATATTACCAGCGCCCTTCAAGCAGCTTGTGAGCACACACAAACTATTTTAGTATTACTCTAGTCATCCGTAGTCAAGTGGAGGCACGCATGCATTACACAGTAGAAACACGAGCACGTGTCGCTCCCTCTTCGGGGAAATTCGGAGAAGCGCACCTTGCACTGCAGGTATTTGTTGAGCTGGAAGTGTGGACTCAACACCCCGACACTGATAAAAGAGCTTTAGAAAGCCTCCAAACCAGTTACCTGCAAAGTCGGGGAAACTTGGAGAAGCAGGCCTGCGGAGGAGAACACGCTCAAATGGGGCCTTGGAAGCAAACGGGAGGGGTTAGGGTTAGGATAAGGGAAAGGGATAGGGTAAGGCCCATTTTTCTTTTTTTGTTCGGGGAATGTTCTCCTTTCAGCCTGCTCCTTCCTTAACACGTCTTCTTTGCTCGCCACATGCAAGCGTATAAAAAGACGACCAGATGACGGACGTCATTTCCTGGATTTTGTTTTGCCAGAGCCCATTTAGCCGTGTAGTTGTTGTTCAACTACAACGTTACACCCCCCTACCACGGTGAGGATAGGGTTGGACTTTAGGGGGGAAAATACACATCCACATTTACTAATCTTACTCTTGCAATGTTGTTGTAATAAACAAAAAATTAGGAAATTCTTTAATGATTGCATTTTCGTAATTTTGGGATATGTTACGATTGTCGACTACAACTCAGTAGCTAGGATTCTTTTTTTTTTTTTTTTTTTTAAATATCAATTCGAAATGGCGACCGATTCTCTCTTTAACACGGTAAGTTCGGGAAAAGGTGTTATAAATAATAAACTAGACCAAATACTATTAAAAAACCACCGAATATATGTCAAGTTATGTCACGGTAACATATATTGAGCGAATTTCTAAAAGTATTTTGTCTAGTTTATTATTTATTACATCTTTTTCCGAACTTACCGTGTTAAAGATAGAGTCGGTCGCCATTTTGAATTTTCCAATATATCGGTAAACACTGTTTTTTCGAGCTGAATAAACATGTTTAATTTAATAAAAACACGAAAATTATATACAGTTTGGTAAAAAAGTAATTTATCTTGCCTTTGATAACATTTATTTGTTATATATTTGTTTTTTGACAACTGTTTCGAATCTATGTGTCCAGTACTAATACACACCCGGTTATTCTATATTAAATAAATACTGAAATCAAATTATGAATAAAAAAAAATATAAAAAAACTGAACTAATTTGGTGGGCTGAAATAAGGAACCAAGCAGAGAGCCGATGCGAGGTTAAAGAGACAGACAGACAGAGGATGTAGTTGGAGAGATACAGTACAGCTAGATAGATAGATAGATAGACAGACAGACAGAGAAATATTTTTAATTTAAATCTAAATTAACGTCTTCTTATTTAATTTGTTAGGTGAAAGTCTACATATAATATTATTTAAACAAATAAAATGAGTAAACGGTCGGTAATTTCCGTAACGCCGACCACAACACTCGTGAAATTCCGTGGAGACAAGTTCTTCAAGGGAGACAATCAAGATTTCCGATTATCTGCCCTTGATTTCTTAGTCTGCCTTTTGCTTATACGCCATATCAACCCTTTTCCAGGTTATTTAATGGCGATTTCAGTATTTTGGAATGAAAATGCTTTTTATAGAATAATTTTTTTTTTTTTTTTTTTTATTTATGATTAAATAAGCGACGTGGTTATTCTATATTAAATAAATGCTGAAATAAAATTATAAATAAATAAAAAAATACAATATAAAACCATCGATAATTTAACACATATTCTCAAACAGAAGATTAATACTCGATTTAAAGTTTGCAGCAAACGATTAAAAATACAACAAATTATAAATAAATATACATTTTATTTGACAATGATATCTGTAAAAAAAGGAAACGTGTAGTATCTGTTCTTTTTTTTTTTTTCGTTTAATGACATGAAATAATTATAGGGTTTGTATTACTGTACACATAGATTCGAAAAAGTTGTCAATAAACAAATATATAACAAATAAATGTTATCAAAGGCAAGATAAATTACTTTTCTACCAAACTGGATATAATTTTCGTGTTTTTATTCAATTTAACATGTTTATTCAGCTCGAAAAGCATACAGTGTTTACCGATGTATTGGAAAATTCAAAATGGCGACCGACTGTCTCTTTAACACGGTAAGTTCGGGAAAAGGTGTTATAAATAATAAACTAGACAAAATACTATTAAAAAACCACCGAATATATGTCAAGTTATGTCACGTTAACATATATTGAGCGAATTTCTCAAAGTATTTTGTCTAGTTTATTATTTATTAATAAATCTTGCGCATTTGGGGTAACGTACCCCTCCTGCCTGGCATCGTGGCGGTTGCACTGGCCGCTGACGCAGACCAAAGTGTAGTGGGGGAAAAGAAAACCCAGGGGAATGGAGGGGGAGGAGCGGACTTTGAAGAAATTAGAGTTTTTGACTTCCCCTCACGGGGATGTCGGGTTAGCAGCTCAGATCCCCCCGCGAGGGGGGGAGAGCAGAGAAGAAAGACGCAGTGGGTGCTAGCGGGCCAGAGTGCCGCGTCGCAATTAAGAGAGAGAGGGGATAGGAATCCCTGCCCACAGAGGGGAGCAGAAACGAAGCACCCGCCCTACCCCACGTCACCCTACCCACTAACTTACCCCAACGGAAGCGAGAAAGAGAGCCCTGTCTGCTCGATCCACTGGGAGAGCAGCGAAGATAGATAAAGTTTGGGCCTGGCAGGTCAGTGCTGCTCAGGCAATTAAGTGTGGAGAAATTAGACCATCCCCTGTCTCTAGAGGGAAGAGACCGGAACGAAGAAAAAACGCATGCAAAAAACCAACAAAAGCAGGTCTCAATTACCAGCTAGTGGTGTTGGTCCCGAGATTCCAGTCTCCCAAAAAAGGGGATCGGTTTCCGGGTCCAAGCTCCCAACTACCCACTAACTTACCCCAACGGAAGCGAGAAAGAGAGCCCTGTCTGCTCGATCCACTGGGAGAGCAGCGAAGATAGACAAAGTTTGGGCCTGGCAGGTCAGTGCTGCTCAGGCAATTAAGTGTGGAGAAATTAGACCATCCCCTGTCTCTAGAGGGAAGAGACCGGAACGAAGAAAAAACGCATGCAAAAAACCAACAAAAGCAGGTCTCAACTACCAGCTAGTGGTGTTGGTCCCGAGATTCCAGTCTCCCAAAAAAGGGGATCGGTTTCCGGGTCCAAGCTCCCACAAATGTGGAGTCGGTCCTTGCTAACGAAGGTTAGTATGAAAACACCTTAACCTATCCAGAAACCCGGTGGCGGACAGTTTCGTAACTGAGAGAACAGATACTACACTTTGATCTTGTCACGAGGGCCGACAAAGTCGTGGAAAATTCAATACATAAAATCAACAGCTTTAATTTCTATGAATCGTCATTCGCGTATCGGTGCGAAGTCAAGTGTCGGCGTTAGAAAGCCGTTCTTAACATGGAGAGATTGGGATACGGCCATTCCGAAAGTCGTTCTTAAAATGGAGAGAGGAGGGCGTTTTGTAACCATTCCGTACAAGCATCTAACAATTTAATAACAACCATCAAATGTTAAATAAAAATAAGATCAATAAAAAAATAAATAAAAATAAAAAAACATCAAATCAAATAAAAACAACGATCAATGTGTCATATCTGTTAACGAAAATTTTTTTTTTAATTATTAGCAAATAATTCAAAGTTTAGTATCTGTTTTATTATTATTAATGACAGTTTAAAGGCTCCAAAATCACTTTCGAATTCAACATCAACTGTCGCATTAACTCGCATCCCTACAATTCTGAAATCTCGTCCCAATAGTGTAGAAGCGCCCATTTCAACCTAATAACATGGATTTCAATATCTAATAAAAAACATGTACTAATTTTTATACAAATACAGAAAAAAGAAACGGTTACTACGTTTAGCCAGAAAGACATAATTAGTAATTATGCATTTATGTTACCGTGTTTTTGTATTTGCATTTCCTTTTTTGTTTTGTTTTTTTCGTTTTTTCATTTGAAATTCAAGTTTCACGACAACTTGATTACAATGTTAGAATACAAAGAATAGATTTCTAAATAACACCGTTTTTATTTCGGCACGGTAGCATAACTGCATATACTTTTGAAGGTTTTTGTTTTTTTCCTATTATAATCATACGTATATTTTGTGTCTATGACGTAACTGTTCCTTAGTTCGTCTTTATCAATGTTACAGCATATTCCAAATATCACATCCATCTGTAGAGTGGTTTATTTAAGTGATATTCATTAACAAATATAGGGTTTGTATTACTGTACACATAGATATAAATTATATTGAAAATTATATATAAAGAACGAAATGTGTAGTGTCTGTTCATTTTTTTTTTTCGTTTAATAACACGAGGTAATTATAATAACTTAAATAAAATATCATTTTTTTTTATTATTCACTTTAAACATTAAAAAAAAAACAAGATTATTATTTTACATAAAAGAAATGCTGAAATAAAATCACAAATTATACCAAAAATTACTTATCTTTCTTCTAGTGAAAACTCCCAGTAAAAATACATGTGTCTCTAACCACGACGTTTCGTGAAATGGCAAATTCCCCCCAAACATATTTCTTCCCGCGTTTATTTCATGTGAGCACGAGAGAGAGAGAGAGAGAGAGAGAGAGAGAGAGAAACAGAGAGAGGGGGGAGAAAGAGAGAGAGAGACAGAAAGAGAGAGAGGGGGAGAGAAAGACGGAAAATAATGAAATTATGAAAGTAATAAAACAATAAAACTTCCACCCACACACCCACACACTCCGCACGTGTTTGCACTCTTGCCCGGGGTCAAACGGAAGTTAAATGAAATGTCGTCAAAGTTTTGTTTCTGTCATGACGTGGCGAAGGGTGGGGGTATGAAGCGAATTTGAAATTCAACGAATTTTATTTCAACGCGCCAATTCCTCCCCCTCCCGCCGCCTCCCTCTTTCGGATCGTAAAAATAACTGTTTTTTTTTTGTTATTAAATTGTATTTTTTTAAGAAATCGTTACCTTAAAAGTTCAGAAAGCCATTCTTAATGTAGAGAGGATCATGTTAACTATTCTGTCCAATAATTTAATAAGCAGAAGATCTGATAAAAATTCAATTTAACTTGTATTAACACTTTCAATCTCTCCATGATAAGAACGGCTTTCTGAAAAAAAAACACCTCACAATCTGGAAAGCCGTTCTTACCATGGAGAGATTGGGCTCCCCCCAATTCCGAAAGTCGTTCTTAAAATGGGGAGAGGAAGGCGTTTTGTAACTATTCCGTACAGTCACCTAACTATTTAATAAAAAAAAAACATCGGGTTTGTATTACTGTACACATAGATTCGAAAAAGTTGTCAAAAAACAAATATATAACAAATAAATGTTATCAAAAGGCAAGATAAGTTACTTTTCTACCAAACTGGATATAATTTTTGTGTTTTTATTCAAGGTAACATGTTTATTCAGCTCGAAAAACATAGTGTTTACCGATGTATTGGAACATTCAAAATGGCGTCTGATTCTCTCTTTAACACGGTAAGTTTGGGAAAAGGTGTTATAAATAAAAAACTATACACAATACTACTAAAAACCCGCCGAATATATGTCCACCTATGTCACGGTAACATATATTGATCGAGTTTGTACAGTATTTTATCTGGGTTTTTATTTATAACACCTTTTCCCAAACTTACGGCTGAATAAACATGTTATATTGAATAAAAACACGAAAAATATATCCAGTTGGGTAGAAAAGTAACTTATCTTGCCTTTGATAACATTTATTTGTTATATATTTGTTTTTATTACAACTTTTTCGAATCTATGTGTACAGTAATACAACACCAAAACATTAAATGTTAAATGAAAATAAGATCAATAAAAAATAAATAAATATAAAATACATCAAATCAAATAAAATAAACGATCAATGTGTAGTATCTGTTAACGAAAATATTTTTTTATATACACGTTGACTTGCCTTGGTCTATAGAATCTAACTCTCATTCAGGTATGCTGAAAACGAATATCGCAAGGAAAAGTAGCTAAGACAAATAGTTTTAGAGCAAGTTTTATTAATGCGTGTATTGTGAAATGTAAATCACTGGCGACCATGTTTGAACAGTTTGAACAGGCGGCGTATGAAAGGGGCCAACTCTCAGTTTGTTCAGGTATGCTGAAAACGAATATCGCAGCAGAACTTAAAACACTTGTTCAAGTACGTAGAAGAGTAACTTATCTTGCCTTTGGTAACATTTATATATTATATATTTGTTTTGTATATCAACTTTTACGCTTGGTTGTCTTAACTCCGAAGGATTAACCTTAGAATTTCCACAGGTCTCATTAGTTAAAACGAATTATTTCGCGGTCCAAATTGGCGTGAAATAAACAAATCTGACTGACACAGGGTTTGCCATTTCCGGTTGTCGCCGCCGACAACGCTCTTATATTTACAATCGAAAGCGTCGCCAAGTCCGTTCGTCGCTGTGTCTGTGTGTGTACCTATTTACTATGCCTCCCCACGGGACAGAGTTAGACACCAGGGTCGTTTTTTTAACGTGGAGAAAAGGTACAAAAATAAAAACTGTCTCAGTCGTGAAGGATTTCTCCTCCACCGAAAGAGAACAAGAAATAGAAGTGCAGCATCTGAAGAACAGATGGTATTTATTTGCTCCCCCACCACCGAGCAAATTAGGCACAAGGCCGATTTTTAATGTGAGGACTGAGGGGGAAATGGGGAACAACTCCCCGGGGAGTAGGGGAGCGGGATGGTGACAATTGGTATGAAGGGTTACCCCTACATTGACCAAGGTCTTATATGTGGGGTCAGCCCCATATACGGTCTTTGCTGGCAGTATCTGCCGGAACAGATGGTATTTATTTGCTCCCCCACCAAGCAAATTAGGCACAAGGCCGATTTTTAATGTGAGGAGTGAAGGGAGGGGGAAGGGAAAAAGGGGACCAGCTCCCGAGAGGTGGGAAATGGGAGCTGGTTAATGGTCAGGCATGTGGGGTTGCCCCCACATCTGGTCTTTGCTAGTCATAGCTAGTCATAGCCTGCAGTATCTGCCGGAACATCTTGTCACGAGGGCCGGCAAAGTCGTAAAATTCAATACATAAAATCAACAGCTTTCATTTCTATGTATCGTCATTCGCGTATCGGTGCGAAGTCGAGTGTCGGCGTTCTTGTCTCATTGAAGGGGAAGTAAGTTTTTTAACACAGTTGCGTTGGAAATGCATTTCTGCACGTGCATGGCTGGACGATAAGAATAACATTACAAATAAAAACAATAATTATTATCTTCAAGTCTCTTCTTAAAGGGGCTTTTCGGCTGGCTACGAAGTTACAACTAGCTAATCGACACTCGACACTGTCAATGAGTTATGCGAAACAGACGGACTGTTCCGCTGTATCACAGTTATTAAGTGTGGTTAGACTGAAACTCATTAAAGCCAGTAATCTAAGTTTCAACTTGCTAATAGACATTCGGCACTTTCAATGAGTTATGCGATCACCGCCACTTGTCCAAAAACGGACTGTTCCGCTGTATCACAGTTATTAAGGGTGGTTAGAGTGTAACTCATCAGAGCCAGTAACCTAACTTACAACTAGCTAGTTGACATTCGACACTGTCATTGAGTTATGCGATACACTGCTAATTGTCCAGAGACGGACTGTTCTACTGTATCACAGTTGTAAAGGGTGGTTAGACTAAAACTCATAAGAGCCAGTAATCTAATTTACAACTAGCTTATCGACAGTAGACATTTTCACTGAGTTTACGTGTGTGTGTGTGTGTGTGTGTGTGTGTGTGTGTGTGTGTGCTTCGTTAACATTCGGACTGTCATTTTAAAATCGTTCGGGTATGCTGAAAACGAATATCGCAAGGAAAATTAGCACAGACACGTAGTTTTCGATTTATTAATGCGTGTATTTTGAAATGTAAATCACTGGCGACCATGTTTGAACAGGCGGCATATGAAAGGGACCAACCTTCAGTTTGTTGAGGTATGCTGAAAACGAATATCGCAAGGAAAATTAGCAGAGACAAATAGTTTTGGAGCTAGTTTTATTAATGCGTGTATTTTGAAATGTAAATCACGGCGACCATGTTTGAACAGTTTGAACAGGCGGCGTATGAAAGGGGCCAACTCTCAGTTTGTTCAGGTATGCTGAAAACGAATATCGCAGCAGAACTTAAAACACTTGTTCAAGTACGTAGAAGAGTAACTTATCTTGCCTTTGGTAACATTTATATATTATATATTTGTTTTGTATATCAACTTTTACGCTTGGTTGTCTTAACTCCGAAGGATTAACCTTAGAATTTCCACAGGTCTCATTAGTTAAAACGAATTATTTCGCGGTCCAAATTGGCGTGAAATAAACAAATCTGACTGACACAGGGTTTGCCATTTCCGGTTGTCGCCGCCGACAACGCTCTTATATTTACAATCGAAAGCGTCGCCAAGTCCGTTCGTCGCTGTGTCTGTGTGTGTACCTATTTACTATGCCTCCCCACGGGACAGAGTTAGACACCAGGGTCGTTTTTTTAACGTGGAGAAAAGGTACAAAAATAAAAACTGTCTCAGTCGTGAAGGATTTCTCCTCCACCGAAAGAGAACAAGAAATAGAAGTGCAGCATCTGAAGAACAGATGGTATTTATTTGCTCCCCCACCACCGAGCAAATTAGGCACAAGGCCGATTTTTAATGTGAGGACTGAGGGGGAAATGGGGAACAACTCCCCGGGGAGTAGGGGAGCGGGATGGTGACAATTGGTATGAAGGGTTACCCCTACATTGACCAAGGTCTTATATGTGGGGTCAGCCCCATATACGGTCTTTGCTGGCAGTATCTGCCGGAACAGATGGTATTTATTTGCTCCCCCACCAAGCAAATTAGGCACAAGGCCGATTTTTAATGTGAGGAGTGAAGGGAGGGGGAAGGGAAAAAGGGGACCAGCTCCCGAGAGGTGGGAAATGGGAGCTGGTTAATGGTCAGGCATGTGGGGTTGCCCCCACATCTGGTCTTTGCTAGTCATAGCTAGTCATAGCCTGCAGTATCTGCCGGAACATCTTGTCACGAGGGCCGGCAAAGTCGTAAAATTCAATACATAAAATCAACAGCTTTCATTTCTATGTATCGTCATTCGCGTATCGGTGCGAAGTCGAGTGTCGGCGTTCTTGTCTCATTGAAGGGGAAGTAAGTTTTTTAACACAGTTGCGTTGGAAATGCATTTCTGCACGTGCATGGCTGGACGATAAGAATAACATTACAAATAAAAACAATAATTATTATCTTCAAGTCTCTTCTTAAAGGGGCTTTTCGGCTGGCTACGAAGTTACAACTAGCTAATCGACACTCGACACTGTCAATGAGTTATGCGAAACAGACGGACTGTTCCGCTGTATCACAGTTATTAAGTGTGGTTAGACTGAAACTCATTAAAGCCAGTAATCTAAGTTTCAACTTGCTAATAGACATTCGGCACTTTCAATGAGTTATGCGATCACCGCCACTTGTCCAAAAACGGACTGTTCCGCTGTATCACAGTTATTAAGGGTGGTTAGAGTGTAACTCATCAGAGCCAGTAACCTAACTTACAACTAGCTAGTTGACATTCGACACTGTCATTGAGTTATGCGATACACTGCTAATTGTCCAGAGACGGACTGTTCTACTGTATCACAGTTGTAAAGGGTGGTTAGACTAAAACTCATAAGAGCCAGTAATCTAATTTACAACTAGCTTATCGACAGTAGACATTTTCACTGAGTTTACGTGTGTGTGTGTGTGTGTGTGTGTGTGTGTGTGTGTGTGTGTGTGTGTGCTTCGTTAACATTCGGACTGTCATTTTAAAATCGTTCGGGTATGCTGAAAACGAATATCGCAAGGAAAATTAGCACAGACACGTAGTTTTCGATTTATTAATGCGTGTATTTTGAAATGTAAATCACTGGCGACCATGTTTGAACAGGCGGCATATGAAAGGGACCAACCTTCAGTTTGTTGAGGTATGCTGAAAACGAATATCGCAAGGAAAATTAGCAGAGACAAATAGTTTTGGAGCTAGTTTTATTAATGCGTGTATTTTGAAATGTAAATCACGGCGACCATGTTTGAACAGGCAGCATATGAAAGGGGCCAACCCTCAGTTTGTTCAGGTATGCTGAAAACGAATATCGCAAGGAAAATTAGCACAGACAGACGAATAGTTTTCGAGATAGTAATGCGTGTATTTTGAAATGTAAATCACTGGCGACCATGTTTGAACAGGCGGCATATGAAAGCGGCCAACCATCAAGTTGTTCAGGTATGCTGAAAACGAATATCGCAAGGAAAATTAGCAGAGAATGACCGACTACTAGTTTTGGAGCTTGTTTTATTAATGCGTGTATTTTGAAATGTAAATCACTGGCGACCATGTGTGAACAGTTTTAACAGGCGGCATATGAAAGGGGCCAATCCTCAGTTTGTTCAGGTATGCTGAAAACGAATATCGCAAAGAAAACCAGCACAGACTGACTATAGACTCACCATCAAAGTATTGAAATATTTTTTATTTTATAAAGGAATCACTACTTATCAAGCCCCAGAGGCCACTCGAGGATAAGGGTTAAAGTGTGTACATACAGTAGTCAATGGACAATATCATAGTAATCGTTAGAAGTGTAAATTTGGTAAATTGGATTATTTAAGAGGAACGGCTCATCAAGAACTTGTTTACATTGGACTTGAAGACGACGAAATAAAAATATAAAGTTGAAAGAACTAGCAAAAAATATCATTTTAACGATGCATTTCAAATCGTAAACTGCCTGTTTACATTTTTTTTTACATTTTTCGAAGATAATAAAAAGTGTAAAAAAAAGCAAACCTTTAGAATCCTAAAAAGATCTCCCGGGAGCATTTTTGCAACATGAAAAATATACAAACCAAAATAAAGAGAGGAGGCAACCCTGCTCAAAAATATGGCTTATTACATCGCCTAAAAAAAGAAGAAGAATCGGTGGCTCCGTGGGGAAGTAAATTGTATTCTTTTTTCTAACTTAGTTTTAAAAAGTTTTTATTGCTAACATTTATTTTCATGAACTCTAACCACACCTCACAACCCTAATCCGGCCGGTCGGGGAAAAACGTTTTTATTTTTTTAAATTTTCGTGAATACGACAACACACATACGCACGCATGTACACACATACACACACACACACGCACGCACACATAAGCATATCGCTTGTAACCAAGCTAAAGAAGAGAGAGAGAGTGGGGGAAGGAGAGAAAGGATCGTACGTGCCGGGGTCAAACAGAAGTTAAATGAAATCGATTATAAATCGCTCGACAAAGTTGTGTCAGAACTTTTTATTCTATGAAACTTAAGATTAATAAAACGAAATAATCGTGACCCGTGGAAATTTCATGGCGAATATTTCGCATTCAAGAGAACAAAACGAAAAAGTAGTGAACAAATAAATATATAAGAAAATGAATGTTACCAAAGGCAAGGTAAGTTACTCTTCTACCTAGATCACATTTTTGTTGTTTTAACTTATTTTAAAACGTTTATTTAACACAAACAAAAGTAGCGCACGGTTTTAAGTTAGAACAATAAAGAAGTGTCTGACATTTTACAGACATCTTGTGAGACTCGATAATCGCTCCAAACTCGAAAATTAAGCAAAATACTGGTAGGAACACATCCAATAAATGTCAGCAAACGTTCGAACATGTTTTCTTTTTCACATTAGCGAAACACTTATCAGAGAAAAAGCGAAAATGAGAAGCAAACACAAATGAAGAAGTCGGTTTTTATCGTTGAGCACAAAAACAACAAAAAAAAGAGTATCTAATCTAATAGGCCCCGTGCGTGCTATAGGTCAATCTCCAACGTCTGTCCCATCGCCTCCTCGGTGTTGCATCCCTGTTTACAAGTACTTTAATGGGATGTGCTCTGATGAACCCATAGCACTTATACCAGTGCCCGGAAAACTTGTCCAGAGAAAACTCGTCTCCGGAAAAACCGTACCCGGAAAACTCGAACCGTCAGTTTTTTCAGGTATGCTGAAAACGAATATCGCAAGGAAAATTAGCAGAGAAAAATAGTCTTGGAGCTAGTTTTATTAATGCGTGTATTTTGAAATGTAAATCACTGGCGACCATATATATATATATATATATATATATATTATATTTTTAACTTTTTATAACTTTTTAAATTACCGGGTGCTAACCCCTCTCTCTCTCTCTCTCTCTCTCTCTCTCTCTCTCTCTCTCTCTCTCTCTCTCTCTCAACGACGCACACACCCACATACACACACACTTGCATAAACACACACACACACACGCCCACGTTCACTCTTCAAACTAAACAAATTTAACTCAGCACACACACACACACATACACACACTCGCATAAAGACACCAACACACACAAACACAAAGTATTACTCTGTGTGTGCGTGCGTGCGTGCGTGCGCGCATATCACGCCACATTCACTCTTCAACTAAACAAGTTTAAATCAACCAATGAAAAGGCAGCTAGGTAACACAAACTCCATAAAAGGTAAAAAGGTTGCGACATCGACTGCGAACTGTTCGGTTTTTCCCGGAAAAGTTAACGGTTTTCACGGCGATGGTGAAATATAAAAAGAGGCCTAAAACGGGCTGTAAATTCAGTTTGGACCCTGGCAGCGAGATGAGTTCCGGAAGAATAGATGACCAGCCAGTCGACCCAGCTAAGCCGCCGCCCTGCCGCTCCTCTGTCTACTTCTCTGATGTCAAAAAAAAAAAGGTATTTCTTGTCGTTTCAAAGTAGATGACGCATTTATTTCAGTTGTGTAAACTGCACAAGTGTTCAAATGAACGTTGTTAGTATGAGCACAGTTCATAAACACGTCGAATTTCTTTTCAAATTTCGACACTTGTGTAGTTTACACGATTTTAACGTTTAACGTCTTTTTATATTTTATTATACTGTTAGAAAGCCAGCCAACAAATATTACCGTGACAATTGTGCAGTTTATAGACCATGCTGTTCTTGGTTAAAATATTTAAATTTAAATCTAAATTAACGTCTTTTTTTTTTTAATTTGTTAGATGAAAGCATACATATAATATTATTTAAGGGTGGTCAATAAACTATAGAATTACCGTGACAATTGTGCAATTTATAAACCGTGCTGTTCTGGGAAAAAAATATTAAAATTTAATCTTAATTAACGTCTTTTTTTTTTAATTTGTTAGATGAAAGCATACATATAATATTATTTAAGGGTGGTCAATAAACTATAGAATTACCGTGACAATTGTGCAATTTATAAACCGTGCTGTTCTGGGAAAAAATATTAAAATTTAAATCTAAATTAACGTCTTTTTTTTTAAATTTGTTAGGTGAAAGCATACATATAATATTATTTAAGGGTGGTCGATAAACTATAGAATTACCGTGACAATTGTGCAGTTTATAATCCGTGCTGTTCTGGGGAAAAAATATTAAAATTTAAATCTAAATTAACGCCTTTTTTTTTTAATTTGTTAGATGAAAGCATGTATATAATATTATTTAAGGGCGGTCCATAAACTGTAGAATTACCGTGACAATTGTGCAGTTTATAAACCGTTCTTTTATTGGATAAAATACTGGATGTGTATTTTCCCCCCTAAAGTCCAACCCTATCCTCACCGTGGTAGGGGGGTGTAACGTTGTAGTTTAATAGCTACACGGCTAAATGGGCTCTGGCAAAAAAAAAAAAAAATCCAGAAAATGTCGGCATTAGTTTGTTGCGTCCGTCATCTGGTCGTCTTTTTATACGCTTGCATGTGGCGAGCAAAAAGGCGTGATGGGGGCAGGCTGAAAGGAGAACAATACCCGAAAGATGTAAACCGAACGAAAGAGAAAAATGGGCCTCCCTGCAAGGCCCCGTGTTCTCCCCAGCCTGCTCCCAGTTTCCCCGACTTTGCATGCAACTGGTTTTGAGCTTTTGGAAAGCTCTTTTCTCAGTGTCGGGGTGTTGACTCCACTTCCAAGTTAACAAATAGCTGCAAGTCTGGGTACGGTCCGATTGGTTCCGAAGCTCTTCCGCTGTGAGGTGCGCTTTCGAATCTCCCGAAGGGGGCTACCCTCTAAGCAGGCGACACGTGCTCGTGTTACTATATAATGCAGGCTTGCCTCGACTCGACTAAGGACGACTAGAGTTCGACTAGATTGTGTGCTCACAAGCCGCTTTAAGGCCGCTTTTATTATTCCTACTGTCTAGGAACTCCGAAACGGTATGGTAGTGCAATTATATATGACCGTCCTCCAATACGAAATGGTAGTGCAATTATATATGACGGTCCTCCGACATGACAGTAGGAATGCCAGTTTTGTGAGCGATCATCGCCGTCTTATGAACACAAACTATTGGTATCTTTACGAATCCTGTTGGGTAGAGAGAACACCTCTGTTTTCTGCTCCGCCTGTTATTCTGAGTAGAAACCGCTTTTTAGGAGATGTTCGCAGCAAAGCTTGTTTTTATATAGTGCCCCTCCTTTCGGGAGTTCATCACCTCGCTGCCCAGACACGAGCTTTCCCCGGTGGAACCTCTCTTTTTTTCTTTTTTTATTTATTTTACTTTCCAGTTTCATGGCGAACGAACAGTCACGAGCAAGTGGTCTGCACCAACAGGAAGATGAGTATAGTATCACCCTTTCTTCTTTCTATTTCGATTTCAGTCTTTGTGATTTGATAATTTAATTTAACTGTTTCCATTGTTCCAGCTTTCACACAGCAGTAGATTATAAACACTATAAACATCATCTCTTTTTTATAGATTGGAACAAGCAATGAAACCTAGCAGCATCACCGTTCCTGTCTGCCACATGTCTTGTGCAGTTTGAATCAAGTATTTCTTTCTTTGCGTTCAAGCACATCTGGGTACACTTAAACTGCGTATGATGTATGTCTATCTGTTTCTTCCTACATTAGCATCTTGAAGTCTTCGCAGCAATCATTGTCATAGAAGTAGAGTAAGTATTCTTTTTCTTTCCTTCTGTGTGTATATTTCTGTAATTTCAGGTACTCCCCTTGATCATGGTGGAATTCTACTATAAGCTATTGTGAGAATTATGTGGATTGGAAAAAACAACTGAATCCAGCAGCATCACCTATCCTAGCTGCCACATGTTTCCTGTAGTTACAGAAGTCCTCAAGTAAGTGTTTCTTTCTTTGTGTACATGCACATCTGGGTAAAATCAAATTCTAAACTATTAGCTTTATTTAAATGAATGCAGTTCTGCTTGTATTTCTTCTCATCAGCTAACTTATGCAACTACAAAAAAAAAAAAAAAAAAAATAAAGTAGTACATTTGATCATAACCAGAAAGTTGAATATATCATTTAAAAAAAATCCATTAGTTATGTTGTCTCTCTTTATTATATAAATCAAAAAAAAGTTTTTAAATTATTAAAAGAAAAAAAATCCTCACATTAAAAAATATATATATGTAACAAAGAACACAAACAAACATGAAATTGCCATGAGTTTCAGCAAGAAGCAGAACAGAGAAAAAGTGGAGATAACACCTGGGAAGTAACAGGTAAGAATTTTCCTTATTTCTTATCTCAACTAGCACATAGATTTTTTTCAAATATACATTACAAAAAATTACCCAAGTAAAACAATTGATGGAAAAACTAAGCATTAAAATTCAATTAAGCATAAAAAAGATAACTTCTAATAATTATGTCATCTATATACAAATTGTCTCCCTTTAATATGTGTATGTATATATATATACATATATATATATATATAATCAAGGGAGACAATTTGTATATAGACGACAATTATTAGAAGTTATTTTTTTATTGAAATATATGTATATATATATATATTTATATATATAATATATATATTCAAGGGAGACAATTTTTATATAGATCATAATTATTTGAAGTTATTTAATTCAAATATATATATATATATATATATATTTATTTCAATTAAAAAAATAACTTCTAATAACTGTCTTCTATATTCAAATTGTCTCCCTTGAATATATATATATATATATATATATATATATATATATATATATTCGAGGGAGACAATTTGTATAAAGATCACATAATCATTAGAACTTATTCTTTTTAATTCACATAAATATATATATATATATATATATAATATATATATATATATATATATATATATATATTCAAGGCAGACAATTTGTATAAAGATCAGATAATTATTAGGAGTTATGTTTTAATTGATATAAATATGCATATATATATATATATATATATGAAAATAATGGAAATAGAAGTTATGTTTTAATTGATATATATATGAATATATATATATATATATATATGAATATATATATATTAATATATATATATATATATATATATATATATGAATATATATATATATATATATGAAAATATATATATATATATATATATATTATACTAGCATGAGTTCCTGCCGTAGCCCCGGTGTTTAGCGGTGTATGCTGCCCCCCTCCCCAACCAAAAAAAAAAAGCAGAAAAACGGTTAATTTTAGAAAATTTGACCCCTATTATGAACCTTTACAATTTATTGTTTTGGGCTCCAATGGAGATATTAAGTTAGATCCATGTCCAAGGAAACTATATGTAAAATTTCAAGTGTTTAGACCCATAATTGTCGGAGGAAATTAGTAGGGTTCTCAAAGGCCAAATCATTGAACTTTGACCCCTTAATTGCAAAATTTCTGTTCAAATACAAATCACATAGATTTTCTAAAATCTCAGTACCCTTTGTATCAAAATTTGGAATATGTAGACTAAAATTGACAGAGAAATGTACACACAGACAGACATATTCAATTCTATAGATAGATAGATAGATAGATAATGAGAGACAGAAAGATAAATATATACAATGATTAATGAATTAGTAGAGATAGTTGTTAAATTTTTGGAAATATGTATGGCAATTTGATGATAAGACTTAGAGCTAACTGTTAATATTTAAAATATATACACAGAAATTCAAATGAAAGGACTTATATGTAGAGTGCTCAATACATCAGTAGAGCAAGGTAATAACTTAAAAAAAAATGTAAACGTCAATTTAGATAACCAAAATTTTTTTGGTATTCTTGTGTGAATATGACATAATGTAATATAAATTTTAATAATTTTATTCTAACTGTTATGATTCTCAATGATAAATCTAAAATGTCAATATATATATATATAAATATTTATATATATATATATTTCAATAAAAAAACACTTCTAATAATTATGTGATCTATAAAACAATTGTCTCCCTTGTACATATATATATAGATTATATATATATATAATATATATATTATATATATTTATATATATATATATATATATTTACTTAAAAAAAATAACTTCTAATAATTATGTGATCTATATATAAATTGTCTCCCTTGAATATATATATATATATATATATATATATATATATATATATATATATATATATATATATATATATATTTCAATTAAAAATATATATATATAATTATAAAAAAAAAAAAATCACTTCTAACAATTATGTGATCTATATACAAATTGTCTCCCATTTTTTTAGCACTATTTAAAGTGTAATTAATAAGTAGAAATCTAAATAAAATATCTTTATTGCTCTATGTCTAATTGAGCACTCTTATATAACTCTAGTTAAATCTTAATGTTTATTTTTCCTGTAATAAAATAAACGTTTTATAATATCAGCTCTGTCTAGTTTTGAACACTATTTGAAGTGTATTAATTAAGTTCAAATCTAAATAAAATGTCTTCATTGCTCTATGTCTTATATGACTAGTTGAATCTTAATGTTTATTTATCCTGTAATAAAATAACATACATATAAAAATTGAATATATATAAATATATATATATATATATATCAATTAAAAAAATAACTCCTAATAATTATGTTACATATATACAAATTGTCTCCCTTGAATATATATATATATATATATATATATATATATATATATTATATATATATTTATTTCAATAAAAAAACTTTTAATAATTAGGTAATCTATGTATTACTTGTCTCCCTTGAATATATATATATATTATATATATATATATATATATATATATATATATATATATATATATATATATATATATATATATATATTTTATATATATATATATGTATTTATATATATATATATTTCAATAAAACAATAACTTCTAATAATTATGTGATCTATATAACAATTGTCTCCCTTGAACATATATATACAGATTATATATATAAAATATACATATATTATATATATATATATATATATTTATATATATACATATATATATATATATATTCATTTAGAAAAAAAATAACTTCTAATAATTATGTGATCTATATATAAATTGTCTCCTTTGAATATATATATATATATATATATATATTTATGTATTTATTTCAATAAAAAAGTAAGTTCTAATAATTATGTGATCTATATACAAATTGGCTCCCTTGAATATATATATATATTTCAATTAAAAAAATAACTTCTAATAATTATATATAAAAATTGAATAAATATATATATATATATATATATATATATATATTTCAATTAAAAAAACAACTTCTATAAATTATGTGATATATATACAAATTGTCTCCCTTGAATATATATATATATATATATATATATATATATATATATATATATATATATATATATAAAATATAAAGTTATTTCATTAAAAACAAACTTCTAATAATTATGTTATCTATGTATTAATTGTCTCCCTTTAATATATAAATATACATATTATATATATATATATATATATATTTATATATATATATATTTCAATAAAAAAATAACTTTTATAATTAAGTTATCTATATAACAATTGTCTCCCTTAAATATATATATATATATATATATATATATATATTTATTTCAATAAAAAAATAAGTTCTAATAATTATGTGATCTATATACTAATTGTCTCATTGAATATATATATATATATATATATATATATATATATTTATATAGATTTCGATAAAAAATTACTTCTAATAATTATGTGATGTATATACAAATTGTCTCCCTTTTTTAGCACTACTTTAAGTGTAATTATAAAGTACAAATCTAAATAAAATGTCTTCATTTCTCTATGACTATTTGAGCACTCTTATATTACTCTAGTTAAATCTTAATGTTTATTTATCCTGGGATAAAATAAACGTTTTATAATATCAGCTCTGTCTAGTTTTTAGCACTATTTAAAGGGTATTTATTAAGTACAAACCTAAATAAAATGTCTTTATTGCTATCTGTCTCATTGAGAACTCTTATATTACCAGTTGAATCTTAATGTTTATTTATCCTGAAATAAAATAAAATACATATAAAAATTGAATGACTACATATATATATATTCCAATTAAAAAAAAAACTTCTAATAATTATGTGATATATATACAATTTGCTTCCTTTGAATATATATATATATTATATATATATATATATATATATTTTTATTTCAATAAAAAAAAATTCTAATAATTAGGTTATCTATGTATTAATTGTCTCCCTTAAAAAACTTATAATTATTTGATCTATATAACAATTGTCCCCCTTGAACATATATATATTATATATATAAAATATATATATATATGTATTTATTTAAAAAAAATAACTTCTAATAATTATGTGATCTATCTATAAGTTGTCTCCCTTTTTTAGCACTAAAGTGTAATTATTAAGTACAAATCTAAATAAAATGTCTTTATTGCTCTATGTCTAATTGAGCACTCTTATATAACTCTAGTTAAATCTTAATGTTTACTTATCCTGTAATAACATAAACGGTTTATAATATCATCTCTGTCTAGTTTTGAACACTATTTAAAGTGTATTTATTAAGTACAAATCTAAATAAAATGTCTTTATTGCTCTATGTCTCAGTGAGCACTCTTATATGACTCTATTTATATCTTAATGATTATTTATCCTGGAATGAAATATACGTTTTACAATATCAGCTCTCTCTAGTTTTTAGCACTATTTAAAGGGTATTTATTAAGTACAAACCTAAATAAAATGTCTTTATTGCTCTATGTCTTATTGAGCACACTTATGTAACTAGTTGAATCTTAATGTTTATTTATCCTGTAATAAAATAAAATACATATAAATATTGAATGAATATATATATATATTTCAATTAAAAAAATAACTTCTAATAATTATGTGATATATATACAAACGACCCCCTTGAATATATATATATTTAATTCAATAAAAACAACTTCTAATAATTAGGTGATCTATGTATTAATTGTCTCCATTGATTATATATATATTATATCTATATATACATATATATTATATATATATATTTAGTTATATATATATTTCAATAAAAAAATAACTTCTAATAATTATGTGATCTATATAACAATTGTCTCCCTTGAACATATATATATATAGACTATATATATATATAAAATATATATAGATTATATATATATATAAAATATATATATATTATATATATATATAAATATATTTATATATATATATTTATTAAAAAAAATTCCTTCTAATAATTATGTGATCTATATATAAATTGTCTCCCTTGAATATATATATATATATATATATATATATATATATATATATATATATATATATATATATATATATATATATTTATTTCAATAAAAAAAATAAGTTATAATAATTATGTGATCTATATATCAATTGTCTCCCTTGAATATATATATACATATATGTATTTCAACAGAAAATTACATCCAATAATTATGTGATCTCTATACAAATTGTCTCCCTTTTTTAGCACTATTTAAAGTGTAATTATAAATTAGAAATCTAAATAAAGTGTCTTCATTGCTCTATGTCTAATTGAGAACTCTTATATAACTCTAGTTAAATCTTAATGTTTACTTATCCTGTAATAAAATAAACGTTTTATAATATCAGCTCTGTCTAGTTTTGATTACTATTTTAAAGTGGATTTATTAAGTACAAATCTAAATAAAATGTCTTTATTGCTCTATGTCTAATCGAGCACTCTTATATAACTCTAGTTACATCTTAATGTTTATTTTTTCTGTACTAAAATAAACATTTTATAATATCAGCTCTGTCTAGTTTTGAACACTATTTAAAGGGTATTTATTAGTACAAACCTAAATAAAATGTCTTTATTGGTCTATGTCTCATTGAGCACTCTTATATAACTAGTTTAATCTTTATGTTTATTAATCCTGTAATCAAATAAAATACATATAAAAATTGAATGAATATATATATATATATATATTTCAATACAAAAAAATAACTTCTAATAATTATGTTATATATATACAAATTGTCTCCCTTGAATATATATATATATATATATATATATATATATATATTTATATTTCAATAAAAAAAACTTCTAAGAATTAGGTGATCTATGTACTAATTATGTCCCTTGAATATATATATATTGTATATATATATATATATGTATATATATATATATTTTATATATATATATTTCAATAACTAAAATAACTTCTAATAATTATGTGATCTATATATAGATTGTCTCCCTTGAATATATATATATATATATATATATATTTCAATAAAAAAAATAACTTCTAATATTTATTTGATCTATATACAAATTGTCTCCTTGAATATATATATATATATATATATATATATATATATATATATATATATTTCAATTAAAAAAATTACTTCTAATAATTATGTGATCTATATAAAAATTGTCTCCCTTTCTTTAGCACTATTTAAAGTGTAATTATTAAGTACAACTATAAATAAAATGTCTTTATTGCTCTATGTCTAATTGAGCACTCTTATATAACTCTAGTTAAATCTTAATGTTTACTTACCCTGTAATAACATAAACGTTTTATAATATCAGCTCTGTCTAGTTTTGCACACGATTTAAAGTGTATTTATTAAGTACAAATCTAAATAAAATGTCTTTATTGCTCTATGTCCCATTGAGAACTCTTATATAACTAGTTGATTCTTAATGTTTATTTATCCTGTAATAAAATAAAATACGTATAAAAATTGAATGACTTATATATTTAAATAAAAAAAGTCACTTCTAATAATTATGTGATATATATACAAATTGTCTCCATTAAACATATATATATATATATTATATATTATATATATATATATATTTGTTTCAATAAAAAAACTTCTAATAATTAAGTGATCTATATATTAATTGTCTCCCTTGAATATATAAATACATCTTTTATATATATAAATATATATTTATATATATATATATATACATATATATATATTTCAATAAAAAATAACTTATAATTATGTGATCTATATAACAATTGTCTCCCTTGAACATATAAATTAAATTCATAGATTATATATATATATATATATTGATATATATATATATATATATATATATATATATATATATATTTATTTAAAAAAAATAACTTCTAATAATTATGTGATCTATCTATAAATTGTCTCCCTTTTTTTACCACTAAAGTGTAATTATTAAGTACAAATCTAAATAAAATGTCTTTATTGCTCTATGTCTAATTGAGCACTCTTATATAACTCTAGTTAAATCTTAATGTTTACTTATCCTGTAATAACATAAACGGTTTATAAACTCAGCTCTGTCTAGTTTTGAACACTATTTAAAGTGTATTTATTAAGTACAAATCTAAATAAAATGTCTTTATTGCTCTATGTCTCAGTGAGCACTCTTACATGACTCTATTTAAATCTTAATGTTTATTTATCCTGGAATGAAATGAACGTTTTATAATATCAGCTCTGTCTTGTTTTTAGCACTATTTAAAGGGTATTTATTAAGTACAAACCTAAATAAAATGTCTTCATTGCTCTATGTCTCATTGAGCACACTTATATAACTAGTTGAATCTTTATGTTTATTTATCCTGTAATAAAATAAAATACATATAAAAATTTATATTTCAATTAAAAAAATGACTTCTAATAATTATGTGATATATATACAAACGAACCCCTTGAATATATATATATATTTAATTCAATGAAAAAAACTTCTAATAATTAGGTGATCTATGTATTAATTGTCTCCCTTGATTATATATATATATTATATCTATATATATAAATATATATTTTATATATATATATTTAGTTATATATATATATATATATATATATTTCAATAAAACAATAACTTCTAATAATTATGTGATCTATATAACTATTGTCTCCCTTGAACATATATATATAGACTATATATATATATATAAAATATATATAGATTATATATATATATATAAATGTCTTCATTGCTCTATGTCTAATTGACCACTCTTATATAACTCTAGTTAAATCTTTATGTTTACTTATCCTGTCATAAAATAAACGTTTTATAATATCAGCTCTGTCTAGTTTTGAATACTATTTAAAGGGTATTTATTAAGTACAAACCTAAATAAAATGTCTTTATTGCTCTATGTCTCATTGAGCACTCTTATATAACTAGTTGAATCTTAATGTTTATTTATCCTGTAATAAAAAAAATACATATAAAAATTGAATATATATATATATATATAAATATATATAAAAATATATCAATTAAAAAAATAACTTCTAATAATTATGTGATATATGTACAAATTGTCTCCCTTGAACATATATATATATATATTATATATATTTATTTCAATAAAAAAATAACTTCTAATAATTATGTGATCTATATATAAATTGTCTCCCTTAAATATAGGTTTATATATATATATATATATATATATATATATATACATATATATATATTTCAATAAAAAAAATATGTTCTAATAATTATGTGATCTGTATACTAATTGTCTCATTGAATATATACATATATATATATATATATTTCAATAAAAAATTTCTTCTAATAATTATGTGATGTATATACAAATTGTCTCCCTTTGTTTAGCACTATTTAAAGTGTAATTATTAAATAAAAATCTAAATACAATGTCCTTATTGCTCTATGTCTTATTGAGCACTCTTATATAAATCTAGTTCAATCTTAATGTTTATTTATCCTGTAATAAAATAAACGTTTTATAATATCAGCTCTGTCTAGTTTTGAGCACTATTTTAAAGGGTTATTATTAAGTCAAAATGTAAATAACATGACTTTATTACTCTATGTCTCATTGATGGAATTGAAATAAAAAAAAATATATATATATATATATATTTACTTCAATTAAAAAAGACTTCCATTAATTATGTGATCTATATATAAATTGTCTCCCTTGTATATATATATATATATATATATATATATATTTCCTTAAAAAAATCACTTCTGATTATTATGTCATCTATATACAAATTGTCTCCCGTGAATATATATATATATATATATATATATATATATATATATATATATATATATATATATATATATATATTTTTTTTTTCAATAAAAAAAAACTTCTAATAATTATGTGATCTATATACAAATTGTCTCCCTTGAATATATATACAAAATAACTTCTAATCATTATGTGATGTATATATACATTGTCTCCCTTGAATATATATAGATATAGATTATATATATATATATATATGTATTTCAATTAAAAAAATAACTTCTAATTATGTCATCTATATACAAATTGTCTCCCTTGAATATATATATATATATATATATATATATATATATATATATATATATGTATTTCAAGTAAAAAAATAACTTCTAATAATTATGTGATCTATATATATACCAATGATGCTTGCATGTGCTCCATAGTTTTATATAGCTGTGTAGTAAGTTTAAAAATTGCTTTGTTTAATTATACAAGACGATTTTACTTTAAGAGTGCTCAATGCATTTAAAGAGCTTTGTAGTAAGAGTTGGAAATATTTTTGCAATTATTTTAGACAAATCTACTTCCAGAGTGCTCAATATATTAGTAGAGCTAAATAAAACATTTGAGAAACAGATATGGCATTTCAACTGCATAAATTTATTTTGACAGAGTACAATACATTAGTAGAGCTAAATATACACTTCCAAAAACATGTATGGCAATTCAGCTACACAAATATACTTAAGAGTGCTCAATAGATTAGTAGACGAAAGCATAAAATTCAGAAAACATGAGGAGCTCTGCAGTATGTTTTGAAAACCTAAATGTCAATACATAAGTATAGATATACTGTAAGTTTTTAATATATATATATATATATATATATATATATATATATATATATATATATATATATATATATGACAAGTATTTGAAACAAGTTTCCTATTTGTGTGCCTAATATATTTGAGAGCTCTATGGTAACTTTATAAAACATATTTCAAAATTATGTTAGATAAATTGTCTTTGAGAGTGCTCATTTAATTAAGTAGAGTTCTGCATTAGTTTTGGGGTATGGTTCTCACTTTATTAGGGCAATAACTTGGACACATTATACTATGGACAAATCCATTGAGGACAACCAAAGGTAACCTGTTTTTTTCGACTCTGCTGAATAAGACTCATCCGTCTTGGTTCACTCTTGGGACATTAAAACAAAAAAGGTGAAGAATTAAAAAAAGAATGCAAAAATGTAAATGTCTTTGCAACTCATTCATTTTCACTTTCATAACACAAAAACATCTGTAAAAACTTGATAAAAGAATGCACAAACAATAAAATACAAATTTGCTGTCTTGGAATCTGAATTCAGTAGAAACATCCCCTACTGAAATTCCTGCACACCTCAAAAAAAAAAAAAAAAGAAAAAAGATTCCTTCCCAATGCAATACTTTTCAAGCAATTACAGTGTCAGACTTGGTACTGCAATGACTCTGTAAACTGAAAAAATATACATAATAAAAAATGTTAAGCAAAATTGATTCATGTTAACACCTCTCCCAAGACCACAGATTAACTACAAAAATACTTGATAAAACAAGACACAATTACAAATGTGTATGAAAAAAATTAAAATAAAAAAAATGAAAAAAATCAACCAAGCAATTGCTCATGATTTTCTGGTGTTTGATGGAATGTGAGTAGGCATACAGCCTGGATAATTTTCCAAGGTAAGTGATGATATTCATCATTATTGTCTTTTTGGATTAGTTAAGATATATCTCATAACTATAATTGTTTTATGTATATATTTATATGTCTAGATGTTATGTCTGCTATTTGCATGTTCCCTATAGAAAAAAAGCTACATAAAATCTACAAGTGTATTCTGATGTAAAATTAACTAGTAAATACAATGCTTGTGTTCCTGATATACCAACTATTTCTTATTAGCATATAAGTTGAATCATGAAATGTATCTCCCTTGCCTGTCTCTCTTTATACCTCTGTATTTATCTAGATCTGTCTATCTCTCTTTTCTTATTCTATATCCCTATTCCTCGCCTTGCTATCCACTATGTGTGAACTTATAAATTTCAACATGTCTAGATTGATAAGCTTCTCATTTACCGGTACCTAACTCCCGTTTTGAAGTTAGAAGTTTTAACTTGATTACACATTTATATGCCAAGGCATCGATGAGGCACATCCAGACGCCAACCTACACGGTGCAGAGAAAGGACAGAAAAAAAACTAAGTCCCGATGTGCCTAGCAGATCAGAAGGCATTTTGCTACGCCTACATGCACCCAACATGGCAGTAGGCGTCGATCGGGCACTTCCAGACACTTATTTACACTGTTTGGAACTTATAAATTTAAATTGAATACTCGTGGACATGTGTTGGTCTAGTAGTTCCTCATCTACCTATACCTACGTCCACCCCTGTAAGGACTTAGAAATTTTCATTTGAATACACGTTGACTTGCCTTGGTCTATAAGATTTTCATCTACCTATACCTACATCCCCTCTTGTTTGGACTTAGAAATTTTCAATTGAATACACGCTGAGATGCCTCGGTCTATAGGATTCTCATCTACCTATACCTACATCCCCTCTTGTTTGGACTTGAATACAATCTGAGATGCTTCGGTCTTACGGATTATCATCTATCTATAACTACATGCCCTGTTGTTTAGACTTAGAAATTATCAATTGAATAAACGTTGACTTGCCTTAGTCTATAGAATTGCAATCTATCTATACCTACATCCCCTCTTGTTTGGACTTCGAATTTTTTCAATTGAATACACGCTGAGATGCCTTGGTCTATAAGATTGCACTCTATCAATACCTACATCCCCTCTTGTTTGGACTTAGAAATTTTTCACTTGAATACACGCTGAGATGCCTTGGTCTATAAGATTGTAACCTATCTATACCTACATCCCCTTTGTTTGGACTTAGAAATTTTTCAATTTAATACACGCTGAGATGCACTGGTCTATAAGATTGTAACCTATCTATACCTACATCCCCTTTGTTTGGACTTAGAAATTTTTCAATTGAATACACGCTGAGATGCACTGGTCTATAAGATTGTCACCTATCTATACCTACATCCCCTTTGTTTGGACTTAGAAATCTTTCAATTCAATACACGCTGAGATGCCTTGGTCTATAAGATTGTCACCTATCTATACCTACATCCCCTCTTGTTTGGACTTAGAAATTTTTCACTTGAATACACTCTGAGATGCCTTGGTCTAGAGGATTGTAACCTATCTATACCTACATCCCCTCTTGTTTGGACTTAGAAATTTTCCAATTGAATACACGCTGAGATGCCTTGGTCTATAAGATTGCACTTTATCAATACCTACATCCCCTCTTGTTTGGACTTAGAAATTTTTCACTTGAATACACGCTGAGATGCCTAGGTCTATAAGATTGTCACCTATCTATACCTACATCCCCTCTTGTTTGGACTTAGAAATTTTTCAATTGAATACACGCTGAGATGCCTAGGTCTATAAGATTGTCACCTATCTATACCTACATCCCCTCTTGTTTGGACTTAGAAATTTTTCAATTGAATACACGCTGAGATTCCTTGGTCTATAAGATTGTCACCTATCTATACCTACATCCCCTCTTGTTTGGACTTAGAAATTTTTCAATTGAATACACGCTGAGATGCCTAGGTCTATAAGATTGTCACCTATCTATACCTACATCCCCTCTTGTTTGGACTTAGAAATTTTTCAATTGAATACACGCTGAGATGCCTAGGTCTATAAGATTGTCACCTATCTATACCTACATCCCCTCTTGTTTGGACTTAGAAATTTTTCAATTGAATACACGCTGAGATGACTTGGTCTATAAGATTGTCACCTATCTATACCTACATCCCCTCTTGTTTGGACTTAGAAATTTTTCAATTGAATACACGCTGAGATGCCTAGGTCTATAAGATTGTCACCTATCTATACCTACATCCCCTCTTGTTTGGACTTAGAAATTTTTCAATTGAATACACGCTGAGATGCCTAGGTCTATAAGATTGTCACCTATCTATACCTACATCCCCTCTTGTTTGGACTTAGAAATTTTTCAATTGAATACACGCTGAGATGACTTGGTCTATAAGATTGTCACCTATCTATACCTACATCCCCTCTTGTTTGGACTTAGAAATTTTTCAATTGAATACACGCTGAGATGCCTAGGTCTATAAGATTGTCACCTATCTATACCTACATCCCCTCTTGTTTGGACTTAGAAATTTTTCAATTGAATACACGCTGAGATGCCTAGGTCTATAAGATTGTCACCTATCTATACCTACATCCCCTCTTGTTTGGACTTAGAAATTTTTCAATTGAATACACGCTGAGATGCCTAGGTCTATAAGATTGTCACCTCTCGATACCTACATCCCCTCTTGTTTGGACTTAGAAATTTTTCAATTGAATACACGCTGAGATGCCTAGGTCTATAAGATTGTCACCTATCTATACCTACATCCCCTCTTGTTTGGACTTAGAAATTTTTCAATTGAATACACGCTGAGATGCCTAGGTCTATAAGATTGTCACCTATCTATACCTACATCCCCTCTTGTTTGGACTTAGAAATTTTTCAATTGAATACACGCTGAGATGCCTTGGTCTATAAGATTGTCACCTATCTATACCTACATCCCCTCTTGTTTGGACTTAGAAATTTTTTAATTGAATACACGCTGAGATGCCTAGGTCTATAAGATTGTCACCTATCGATACCTACATCCCCTTTGTTTGGACTTAGAAATTTTTCAATTGAATACACACTGAGATGACTTGGTCTATAAGATTGTCACCTATCTATACCTACATCCCCTCTTGTTTGGACTTAGAAATTTTTCAATTGAATACACGCTGAGATGACTTGGTCTATAAGATTGTCACCTATCTATACCTACATCCCCTTTGTTTGGACTTAGAAATTTTTCAATTGAATACACACTGAGATGACTTGGTCTATAAGATTGTCACCTATCTATACCTACATCCCCTCTTGTTTGGACTTAGAAATTTTTCAATTGAATACACGCTGAGATGCCTTGGTCTATAAGATTGTCACCTATCTATACCTACATCCCCTCTTGTTTTGACTTAGAAATTTTTCAATTGAATACACGCTGAGATGCCTTGGTCTATAAGATTGCACTCTATCAATACCTACATCCCCTCTTGTTTGGACTTAGAAATTTTTCAATTGAATACACGCTGAGATGCCTTGGTCTATAAGATTGTCACCTATCTATACCTACATCCCCTCTTGTTTGGACTTAGAAATTTTTCACTTGAATACACGCTGAGATGACTTGGTCTATAAGATTGTCACCTATCTATACCTACATCCCCTCTTGTTTGGACTTAGAAATTTTTCACTTGAATACACGCTGAGATGACTTGGTCTATAAGATTGTCACCTATCTATACCTACATCCCCTCTTGTTTGGACTTAGAAATTTTTCAATTGAATACACGCTGAGATGCCTAGGTCTATAAGATTGTCACCTATCTATACCTACATCCCCTCTTGTTTGGACTTAGAAATTTTTCAATTGAATACACGCTGAGATGCCTAGGTCTATAAGATTGTCACCTATCTATACCTACATCCCCTCTTGTTTGGACTTAGAAATTTTTCAATTGAATACACGCTGAGATGTCTAGGTCTATAAGATTGTCACCTATCTATACCTACATCCCGTCTTGTTTGGACTTAGAATTTTTTAATTGAATACACGTTGAGAAGGCTTGGCCTATAGGATTCTCATATATCTATACCTACATCCCCTCTTGTTTGGACTTAGAATTTTTTCAATTGAATACACGTTGAGAAGGCTTGGTCTATAGGATTCTCACCTATCTATACCTACATCCCCTCTTGTTTGGACTTAGAATTTTTTAATTGAATACACGTTGAGAAGGCTTGGCCTATAGGATTCTCATATATCTATACCTACATCCCCTCTTGTTTGGACTTAGAAATTTTTCAATTGAATACACGCTGAGATGCCTAGGTCTATAAGATTGTCACCTATCGATACCTACATCCCCTCTTGTTTGAACTTAGAAATTTTTCAATTGAATACACGCTGAGATGCCTTGGTCTATAAGATTGCACTTTATCAATACCTACATCCCCTCTTGTTTGGACTTAGAAATTTTTCACTTGAATACACGCTGAGATGCCTAGGTCTATAAGATTGTCACCTATCTATACCTACATCCCCTCTTGTTTGGACTTAGAAATTTTTCAATTGAATACACGCTGAGATGCCTAGGTCTATAAGATTGTCACCTATCTATACCTACATCCCCTCTTGTTTGGACTTAGAAATTTTTCAATTGAATACACGCTGAGATTCCTTGGTCTATAAGATTGTCACCTATCTATACCTACATCCCCTCTTGTTTGGACTTAGAAATTTTTCAATTGAATACACGCTGAGATGCCTAGGTCTATAAGATTGTCACCTATCTATACCTACATCCCCTCTTGTTTGGACTTAGAAATTTTTCAATTGAATACACGCTGAGATGCCTAGGTCTATAAGATTGTCACCTATCTATACCTACATCCCCTCTTGTTTGGACTTAGAAATTTTTCAATTGAATACACGCTGAGATGACTTGGTCTATAAGATTGTCACCTATCTATACCTACATCCCCTCTTGTTTGGACTTAGAAATTTTTCAATTGAATACACGCTGAGATGCCTAGGTCTATAAGATTGTCACCTATCTATACCTACATCCCCTCTTGTTTGGACTTAGAAATTTTTCAATTGAATACACGCTGAGATGCCTAGGTCTATAAGATTGTCACCTATCTATACCTACATCCCCTCTTGTTTGGACTTAGAAATTTTTCAATTGAATACACGCTGAGATGCCTAGGTCTATAAGATTGTCACCTCTCGATACCTACATCCCCTCTTGTTTGGACTTAGAAATTTTTCAATTGAATACACGCTGAGATGCCTAGGTCTATAAGATTGTCACCTATCTATACCTACATCCCCTCTTGTTTGGACTTAGAAATTTTTCAATTGAATACACGCTGAGATGCCTAGGTCTATAAGATTGTC
>NC_136527.1:147961039-148071039 GCF_053919585.1 Euprymna scolopes
TACTTCTCCTAGAAAGGTTGCTTTCACCACGGCTTACAGGAGCCCTCTATACATTGTGCTAGTTGGCCGTTGACCCAGAAAAAGAGTTCATTCGCCCTTTGGAAGGTCTTGTTTTTAATCCTTCAGGGAGACTAGCCGCATTCCTCACCAAACAAGTCTGGTGGGGGAGCCAGCTTAGTCGCCGGTGAGCCGACCATGAGGCAGGTAGTACTGGGTTACATGGTACCAGTAGCATATGACATGACCTGACATACATACATACATACATTTAAACAGACAGGTGAGATTTATATTATAAATAACTGTTTTCTTTTCCTTCCAAAAAATAATTATGTGTGTGCTCTCTCAACATGAAAATTCATATTCATGAACTTTTAGCCTTTTCTTCAAGACACGCATAAACTGTCTAACACAGGAGGCAAATCCTTAACGTTGAAATAATTTGAATTACTTTTTCTCTTAAACAGGTTAATAAATGTTAGCATTTTATTCCAGTACAGCAATCTCGAGTTCTTTGTTGAATGTCGTTATTTTCCGAAGTTATTCACGCCTTTTAAACTTATATGGATGTGGATGTGACTCTGTAGAACCCTTCTGTAAGTTGGAGATTTTGTGAAGTTTACATTTAAAGGTCCCAGTTATATTCTACCGCTTTTGACTCATAGGGATCCCTGTACCTGCAACTCCGATCCCTATAATCGACAGATCCCGACTGCAGATTGCTTATCCTGCTAGGCCACATTTCCCACAAACTGTATGGTTTTCGAACTGATCCAACGTTTTAAAGTGATTAAAGCCACTAAAAACTTTTCCAGTTAGGTAGAAGAGTAACTAATCTTGCCATTGATAACATTTATTTGTTATATATTTGAATATTTTCGCCATTTTTTTTTTGCACGTCTGTGTATTGTAATACAAACATCTTTTTACGATATGATAATAAGGTAGATACTATTATTTTTGCTTAAAGCGACATATTTAAAAATTCGAGCTGTTTACTACAGCTTAACAAGCACCACGAAAACTTGATAAACTCGTTGTAATATAGAAGACCGGTCATCTACATCGCTTCTTTCATCCCTCTCCTCTTAAGCTTCTCTCTTGGCATGCCAAGCAAATCCCTGAAAGTCCGTCTGATCTTGGCGGTGCTTATGCACTTTATCAAAAGGCATTAAAAAAATGAAGATATTGGGAAAAAATTATATTGTATGTACCCTTTATGGAATAAAGTTCTTATAATAAAAAAAATCGCTTAATATGATCATGTAGTTTGTTTTTTTACAGAGCATAATCAAATTTTAATGAGATAGATCGTATCATCGCTATCTTGTTTTCAGTGGACAATGAGGGGGAGCGCCAGGGGAGATAACTCCAATCACAGCTTAAAGATTGTCGAAATTTGATGGACAGAAAAAATACCTAGATAAATATTTTAGGTTTTTTTTTTACTTGTTTTAAAGAGTTTCCACGTCCTTTTCATTTTTTTAAATAGAAAAAAAAGCTAAGTACTTGTGCAGTTTACTGAAGACAATAAAAAACGAAGATATTGAAAAAGAACTAAATAGTATGTATCCGTTATGGAATGAAATTCTCACTTTAAAAAAATTTCACTTAATTTTATCAAGTAGTTTTTATTTTTATTTTTATTTTTTTTAGAGAGGAAAATCAAATTTTTGTGAGATTGATTGTGTCGTCGCCATCTTGGATATTTCCACGGACGAATAAACAAGGTGCCTTTAACTGAAAAAAGGGTTAAAACAAAAGGACAGAGAAACGGGTTTGTATTACTGTACACATAGATTCGAAAATGTTGTCAAAAAACAAATATATAACAAATAAATGTTATCAAAAGTTACTTTTCTACCCAACTAAATAATTTTTTAGCGTTTTTATTTAATGCAACATGTTTATTCAGCTCGAAAAACATATAGTGTTTACCGATGTAGAGGAAAATTAAAAATTGCGCCCGACTCTCTTGTTAACACGGCAAGTTTGGGAAAAGGAGTTATAAATAAAAAAACAGACAAAATACTGTTAGAAACTCGCTCAATATATGTTACTGTGACATAGGCTGACATATATTCGGTGGTTTTTAACAGTATTTTGTATATTTTTTATTTTTAACTCCTTTTCCCAAACCTACCGTGTAAAAGAGAGAGTCGGGCGCCATTTTTAATTTTTCAATACATTGGTAAGCATTTTATGTTTTTCAAGCTGAATAAACATGTTACATTAAATAAAAACGCTAAAACGTATGTAGAAAAGTAATCTTGCCTTTGATAACCCGAGAAAAACATTTTTTTGGTCCCTCGACAAAAGGAGGGTGAACCTGTATATTCATTCTTGTCCGTTCGTCTGTTTATCTTTTTGTCTATCCGCACTTTACTCCATAACTTGGAATTGTTTTGAAATTTTGCACAAACATTAAACATGATATGAGTGAAAAAAGTAACAGAACGCATTTTCCGGGAAAACTCCAATTGCCCCCTATGAGTGTCTTTTGCGTTAAAATGACTAAAATTGACACCTTTGTGCTTATTAAAAAAATTGATGCCTTGGATTTTTATAAAACTTTCTGAAAACTTGTAACTAACTGATTTCTATATAATTTTGTTTGTCTATACTTCGTGATAACTCTTGGGCGTGCCCTAGAGGCTCTTTTAGGGCTAATAAAAACATTCCATTTTTGGGACTATTTTACCATATTTGTCCAAAATTTCCTATATATGTCTGTTTAGCAGTTTTGCATGGTGCTGAACTCAAATTTAAATATGTTAAGGCCTTGGGGATTTTGGGGGCTACATGGGAGGGGGGCACGGGGGCAAATGATGGACTTATTCATTTCTTTTTTTACATGGTGCAGAACTCAAATTTACATACGTTAATGCCTAAAACTGCAACGTTTGTTTATTTTCACCAGGATTTGACATCCCATGGGGACTTTTGGGGGCTAAATGAGGGGGGGGGGGCAATGCTGAACTTTGTCATTTTTTATGCCTCGTTCACTGTGCACTAATTTTTTTTTTTTTTATAATTTCAAAATAATCTCGTCAAATTTTGACAAACTTTAAGCGGTGATTGGAGTTATCTCCCCTGGCGCCCACCCTTCCTCGTTCACAGATATAGCTAAGATGGGGCGACACGATCGATCTGATAACAATTTGATTTTCTTCTGTAAAAAAAAACAAAAAAAAACGCCTACTTTATCAAACAAAGCGATTTTTTTTCCCGAGAATTTTATTCCATAACAGGTACGTACAATATAACTTTTGTTTTTTCAATATTTTCGTTGCCTCTCTCTTCGTATTTTTATGCCTTTAGTGCACCGTCTTGGCTTCAACAAGAAGACATTAACATTTCTATGACAACCATACACACATGTTTCTAAAACATTTTCTTAAATCCTTCATAACTGATACATTTTTTTATTTTAGAAAAACCGACCTCATGTCTAACTCGTGGGGACACAAGTAAAAAAACAAACAAAAAAAAAAGGCCGTTTTCATGCTTTAACTAAAACGTATTGTCATGAAGGGGAATAACTCTTATTAATTTACATAGTTATTTCCCCTGAACCTTGAAATTCATAGAAAAAGTAATACTGTTGATATGCAATCTATATAAGAACCAAATACGTCCAAGTACATGTGAACTGGAGCTGCTAGACAGAGTTCCAAATAGCTTAGTTGGGGATACCATTTTCTCTTCCTTGCAACCTCTTTCCCACAGAAGAGACGTTGCGAGCCTGTCTCTGCTATATCCGTATTTTCATGGCAAGTGCTCGTCCGAGCTCCAATCTACAGTCTCCCCTAGCCTAACTTTCACAAAAAACACTCGTCGAGCTGAAACCACTATCAACAATTCCCCCCTCACGTTTTATTTGATCTCAAACCTAAACGTAGAATCCATGAACAAAACTTCTTTCCTAGAACTGCACGCCTGCGGAACACCGTTCCATTTTCCTGCTTTCCAACTGGGCGCTGTTTTACAATTTGTCATTGCTCTAAAAGAGACAACTCTCTTTTACTAAGAGATTTGTTCATTTTTTTCTTCTCGTAATTTAGGACGCTGATAAAGCTGTCATTAAGTTTTCACGAGTAGTTTACAAAAACATACGTTTATGTTTTTCGTTTTTTAGATAGCTTTTAACAGTTGCTTCTGCAGGGTAATTAACCGTTTTTTTTTCGTAAGTAACGCGGCGACATTAACCGAGCAAAAGAACCGTTTTATATTTCACAAAAATTCTATTTACATTGTTAAATTGAATACTCCTGCTAAAAAAAAAAAATAAATAAATAAATAAACAAAAAACATAAAAGTATGTTTTGTAAACTGCTCGTGAAACTTACTGACAGAATTATTAACGTCCTAAATTATGAAATGAGAAAAATGAACGAATAATCTCTTATTAAAAGAGAGTTGTCTCCCTTAGAACAATGACAAATTATAAAAGAGCGCCGCCAACTGACTACAACTTTAAGTCCCATATGCGTCTAGGTATTCCGGGGCTCTTCTATTTATAAAAACTCAATCGGTCGACTCTATCTTAACAAGCACTCCCAAAAAATTTAACAAGTAATTGTAATAGATTTTTTTTTCCTATCTTTCTTTCTTAGATTTACAGAAATGTTTTCTTTAAGAATATTGTGCTGCTGCCAATCATATTACTTTTCTACATTTACTCATAATTTCCAATTTTTATATATGATGTTAATACAAATTTTAACGACGCTTCTACACTATTGCAACGAAATTTTGTAATCGATAAATGGAGTTTTCAGATAAAGAAAAAAAATGGTTTCTACTGATTTTTTATTTTTTATTCATTTTTTTTTTGTCAATTCTACTAAATTACAATGTTAGCTTCGAAATTACCTGAATATTACTGAATTACTGAATTATTTCAAAAAATAAAAAACTTTAATCGTCTGACAACTTTTATGAAAAACACTCGTTAAGCTGAAACCATTATCAATAATTCCCCCCACTCTTTATCTGTGCTTAAACCTAAACGTCGATTCCATGAACAAAGTTTATTTCTTAGAACTGCACGCCTGTGGAACTCTGTTCTCTTTGACTGCTTTCCAACTGACTACAATATGGTCGTCTTCAAATCCAATGTAAACAAATTCTTGATCAGCCGTTCCCTTAAGTAATCCAATTTACCAAATTTCCACTACTAAAGACGACAACGATAATTTTTATACACTCATTAACCCTTATCCTCGAGTGGCTTCTGAGCCTTGATAAGTGGTGACACCTTTGTAAAAAATTGGTGTACGCCGCTTCTCTCATAGGTCGCCAACCAAAAATTCACTGTCCCTCTCGCAAAAAAAAAAGCTTTAACATCTAATATGGTCATAGCCGCACAGATGTGGACTTAAGTTATTGGGCAATCATGAAGTAAGACTGATTTTACTAAGAGATTAATTTGTTCTTTTGTTTTTATTTTTTTAATTTTATTTATTTTTTTTTTTACAAACGATAAGTGTAAGGAAAGATGCGGCTATTTTTTTTTTTTTTTTTTTTTTTTTTTTTTTACAAACGATAATTGTAAGGAAAGATGCGGCTATTTTTTTTAAATGTTTTTCCAAACAACAAAAAAATATTCTTTTGCTAAAGGTGCAGCCACCGTAAAAAATCCTTTTAAATGGCATTAAAGTCTTTCGAGTGTACTGAAAACGAAAATAACATTTTAACATTCCAGGAAACAAGTAGTTTCCAAGATGTATTTCTCTCTATCCATACTGGAAATTTCTCGGATAATTTTGAGCCTTCTTTTTTGTTTTGTTTTTGTATTTTTGTTGAAAAAAGAAAATTAAAAAGAATCAAACATTCAAATAAATATTCATTCTAGAAAATTATATGTTGAGTGATTTTTTTATTCAGTTTCTGAATATTTGAAATGATGATTGGTTAACATTTCAACAAAATATATATGTGTTTCTGAATTTTTGAGATTTGGGATTCTTCAGACTACGGTTCTCATCTTGAGTGTCACTTTCACAATGTTTCAGTTAATGTGACCTTCGACCTCCTTCGGGTGTATCTTATCAAACTCGGAAATTTGAACAAAATTTTGAACAGTTCTTTATTTGTATTACATATTTGGATTCTTCAGAATGCCGTTCTTATCTTGAGTGTCATTTTTACAGCGTTTCGATCGATGTGACCTCCGACCTCCTTCGGGTGTATCTTGTCAAATTCGGGAATGTTTCTGTCAAACTCAGGAATTTGGACAGAATTTCTAACGGAACCCTTTATTTACTTCACAGGAGGTAGCATGTTCTTGTTCCATCAACTATGATTTTAAGTAATTCGCAAATGCATTTTTGGGTTGAGAATAAAAGTGCTATTCTCCTGAACGATGAAGGTTCAATTCTCGATGTAGGTGGTATAACCATTGGTAGATTCCAAATTCCGTCCAGATAACAAATTCGACAAGATACACCTGAAGAAAATCAGAGCTTACACCAAGCAAATAATACGAATAACCAATCGTTTGAATATATATATATGTATATATATATATATATATATATATATATATATATATATATAATTACATAGAAAATATTCAAACGATATTATATATATACATATATATGTATATGTATATATATATAATATCGTTTGAATATATATATATATATGTATATATATATAATATCGTTTGAATATATATGTATATATATAATATCGTTTGAATATATGAATATATATATATATATAATATCGCTTGAATATATGAATATATATATATATATATATGTATATATATAATATCGTTTGAATATATATATATATATATATGTATGTATATATATAATATCGTTTGACTATATATATATTATATATATATATAATATATATAATATATATATATAAATGTATATGTATATATATAATATCGTTTGAATAATATATATATATATATATATATATATATATATATATATATATAATTACATAGAAAAAACTGCAAGCATGAAAGTTATGTTTTACAAGAAGATCTTGCCTTTTTCTTTTCCAGTGTTAACAACTAGTCCTTTTATTTTTCCATGTTTAATCTTAACATAGTAAATAGTGATATGAAAACAAAAACGATTCTCTTAATAGTCGCGTGAAAACTAATTTTTGTATTATTAAGGTTATCAACTTTGTTAGATTAAAAAAAAAGTCGTTTCTTTTTTTAATGTTTTGATTTTGAAATATTTGAATATAGCATCAAGCGTCCTAAATTATAAGATGAAAAAAAACGAACGAATCTGTTAGTAAAAGAGAGTTGTCTCCCTCTACACAATGACAAATTGTAAAACAACGTTTTTTATTATTATTAACGTTAGTTTCTGTAACGGCTTGATGAGACCTTGGGACAATCGTGTTAAATTATGAGATGAAAATAATGAACGAATCTGTTAGTAAAAGAGAGTTGTCTTCCTCTGCAGAGTGAATGATAGTAAAACAACGCGTAACCTTGAACCACTTTTTTGTTTCGACAGAAATATATAAGTTTTTTAATTTTTTAGATGAGGATCGATTATTCATAATATTTAGATTCATCGGACTACTGTTCTCATCTTGAGCGTCATTTTCACGTTTCAACAGAATATATATATATATGTATGTATATATATATATATATATATATATATATATATATATATATATATATATAAGTTTCTCAATTTTTGAGATGAGGATCGATTATTCATATTATTTAGATTCATCGGACTACTGTTCTCATCTTGAGTGTTATTTTCACAACGTTTCGCCATATGTAACCTCTGAAATGTTTTTGATAATTATGTTTTTATATGTATGCTAACCTTTAATCTTAAACTCAAATTTTTTTGGCTAAGCATTTCGGCAAATCTCAGTAGCTTACCCTATCTGAAGGTTTAAGGTTCAATTCTCAGTGTGGGCGAGCGAAAAATACAATTGCGAATTACTTAGGACCTCTATCCAGTCATGGCTGATGGAACAAGAGCATGCTACCCCCGTGAAGAAAAGGGTTCTGTTTAAAATTCTGTCCAGATTTCCAAGTTTGACGAGATACACATGAAGTAGTTTAGAGGATACATCAACTGAAACGTTGTGAAAATTGGTGAAACGTGAAAATTACACTCAAAATGAGAAGAGTCGTCTGAAAAATCCAAATAATATGAATGGACTTTATTCCTATTTTTGTCTTCCTTAAAACAATGTTTTGTTTTTGTTTTTTGTCTTCCTTAAAACAATGTTTTGTTTTTGTTTTTTTCTTCCTTAAAACAATGTTTTGTTTTTGGTTTTTGTCTTCCTTAAAACAATGTTTTGTTTTTGTTTTTTGTCTTCCTTAAAACAATGTTTTGTTTTTGTTTTTGTCTTCCTTAAAATAATGTTTTGTTTTTGGTTTTTGTCTTCCTTAAAACAATGTTTTGTTTTTGTTTTTTGTCTTCCTTAAAACAATGTTTTGTTTTTGTTTTTTTCTTCCTTAAAACAATGTTTTGTTTTTGGTTTTTGTCTTCCTTAAAACAATGTTTTGTTTTTGTTTTTTGTCTTCCTTAAAACAATGTTTTGTTTTTGTTTTTGTCTTCCTTAAAACAATGTTTTGTTTTTGTTTTTTGTCTTCCTTAAAACAATGTTTTGTTTTTGTTTTTTTCTTCCTTAAAACAATGTTTTGTTTTTGGTTTTTGTCTTCCTTAAAACAATGTTTTGTTTTTGTTTTTTGTCTTCCTTAAAACAATGTTTTGTTTTTGTTTTTTTCTTCCTTAAAACAATGTTTTGTTTTTGGTTTTTGTCTTCCTTAAAACAATGTTTTGTTTTTGTTTTTTGTCTTCCTTAAAACAATGTTTTGTTTTTGTTTTTGTCTTCCTTAAAATAATGTTTTGTTTTTGTTTT
Organism: Euprymna scolopes; assembly: GCF_053919585.1. Taxonomy (NCBI): domain Eukaryota; kingdom Metazoa; phylum Mollusca; class Cephalopoda; order Sepiida; family Sepiolidae; genus Euprymna; species Euprymna scolopes. Next base: position 147,969,920 of record NC_136527.1, read on the forward strand.
TTGTCTTCCTTAAAACAATGTTTTGTTTTTGGTTTTTTTCTTGTCCTTTTACTTGAATTTCATTCACTAAGTATTTCGGCAAATCCGGCAGTTTATGTTATCTGCTAGGAAACGCCCATGAAACCCCAAGTGGCTTCAGGCCTTGATAAGTGATGACCCCCATGTAAAAAAAAACAAAAAAAACATCAGCTTTAGCTTGGTAACATTTTTTCTGCAGAAGTACCAGAATCTTCATCGACTCAGGGTTTCGACTTCTCCACTAATTTTTTTTTTTTTTTTTTGCGAGGAAGGAGAGGGGATTGTCAATAAATTGTCAAATTTACGCAACGACGGGATTATTCTTCTGTAAGTTTGTTGGCATCGCCATGTCCGGTTTTGTTGTGGGGCTTTCTGTAAGCGTCACGAGGCTTTTATCTTTTAAATGCATTTGTTTGTGGAGTGTCGGATGGGAATTCCTCGAGTGGCTTTAGCCTGGTAACTTTTTTCCTGCAGAAGTACCGGAATTTTCATCAACTCAAGGTTGCAGCTTCTCCACTAATTTGGGGAATTCAGTTTATTTATTTATATTTTTTTTTTAGAGGGAGGGGGGGTCGACAAATTGTCAAATTTACACAACGATTGAACTATTCTTTAAGTTTATTGGCATCGCGGTGTCCGGTTTTGTCATTTTTGTAAGTGTTGTTCCGAACACAGCTGCCGCCACGAGGCTTTTATCTTTCAAATGTATTTGTTCGTGGCATTTTAGATGGGAATTCCTCGAGAACATTGGCTTTAGCCTGGTAACTTTTTTTTGCAGAAGTACCGAAATTTTCATCAACTCCGGGTTGCGACTTCTCCACTAATTTGCGGAATTTAGTTTTAGTTTGTTTTTTTTCTTGGAGGGAGAAGAGAAGGGTTGTCGATAAATTGTCAAATTTACGCAACGATGGGACTATTCTGTATGTTTGTTGGTGTTGGCGTGTCCGGTTTTGTAGTAGGGCTTTCTGTAAGTGTTGAACCGAGCACAGTCGCCGATACGAGGTTTTTATCTTTCAAATGTATCTGTTCGTGGCGCTTTAGATGGGAATTCCTCGAGAAAGAGGAGCCGCAGACCTGGCATGAATACGGCTTTTCCCCAGTATGGGTCTGTATATGCCGCTGCAGGTTCGAGAGACGAGTGAACGTCGAGAAGCAGATGTAACACGGATGGAGCTTCTCCCCGCTGTGAATCAGCAAGTGCCGGTTGAGGGCCGGCTTCTGGAAGAAAGTTGCCTGGCATATCTCGCACGTGAAGATTTTCCCCTCGGCATGGGTCAAGTGGTGCGCCTTGAGGTGCGACTTTTGCGAGAATGTAAACCCACACACGTTGCAGACGTGGGGCTTTTCACCGGTGTGGGTTTGCATATGTCGTTTCAAGTGTGAATTCCGCGTGAACGAAGACTTGCAAATCGTGCACGGGTACGGCTTGATTCCGGAGTGAATCTGCATGTGGCGCTGCAGGTTCGAAAGCCTCGAGAATGTCATATCGCACACCGTGCACGGATGAGGCTTGACGTCGCTGTGCGTCAGCAAGTGACGTTTCAGCGCCGACTGTTGCGTAAAAGCCGCGTTGCACGTCTCGCACTTGTACGGTTTCACCCCACTATGAATCCTCATGTGGACGTGGAGACTAGAATTCCGAGAGAACGTCGACAAACAGATCCCGCAGACGTACTGCTTATCGCCAGCTTTTCGTTTCGTATAACTCTCACAAGCTATGTCTTCCGACTGCGACACTTGCATAGGTTCACTTGAGCCCGTTTTTTCATTTCCTGTAGTTTCTAAATTATTTTCCGTAGCAGAATCCTGCAGAAGCGATTCATCAATTTCCTGTTTCATAATTTCTGTCTTATCGTCATTGGTCGATATTGCATGCAGTTGCAGGTCCGAACTGCTCGAAAACATCATAGATTCGCTTGAGCTAGGTTTTTCGTTTCCCGGAGTTTCTAAATGACTTCCTGTCAGTGATTCTTGCGAAAATGACATGTCGAGTTGTTCCGAAATTTCTGTCTTATCGCCGTCGTTGTGCGATAGCATATGTAGCTGCAGATCCGAATTGCTCGGTAATATCATTTGGCAGACGCCGCACGTGTACAGTGAATCTCCGTTATGCATTTGCACATGCAGTTTTAAAAGCGCTTTCTGCGAGAAGGATCGGTTGCATATATCGCAAGTAAACGGCTTTTGCCCGGTATGGGTCAGGATGTGGCGTTTTAGGTGTGCATTCCTAGAAAACGTCGAGTTGCATATTTCGCACATGTATGGTTTCCGTCCGCTGTGGGTTTGCACATGCCTCTGCAGGTTTGAATATCTTGAAAATTGCGCATTGCAAATCTGGCATGAATACGGCCGAACGTCACTGTGCGACACAAGGTGCTTGTTTAGCGACGATTGCTGAAAGAACGCTGCGTTGCAGATCTCGCAGGTAAATCGCTTCTCGCCCACGTGCGTTTGCAGGTGTGCTTTTAGGTGCGACTTTTGGGAGAAAGCGAACCCGCAAATGTCGCACGCATGCGGCTTTTCACCGCTGTGGGTCAACATGTGTCGTTTTAGATGTGAATTACGAGTGTACGCGCATCGGCATATCGAACACGAGTAAGGTTTTTCCCCAGTATGCAGCTGCACATGTCGCTGCAAGTTGGAAACTTTCGAGAATGTTGTGCCGCAGATATCACACACATGCAGCTTCGCTTCGATGTGCGTCAACAAGTGCTTGCTCAATTCCGTCTTCAGCGTAAACGTTTCATCGCAAATATCGCAGCTGTACGAGCTGCCTTCCGTGTGCGACTCCAAGTGCGATTCCAGCTGCGATTTCTTTGAAAAAATATACCCGCACAGGTCGCAAGTGTTTGCCTTCTCTCGCGAGTGCGACTGGATGTGGCGTTTGAGATGCGAGTTCCGGGTAAAAGATGAACCACAAGTCTCGCAGGCGTATGGCTTCAGCCCGGTATGCGTCTGGATATGTCTATGCAAATTAGACGGCCTGGAAAATGTCGTCCCGCAGATCTTGCACGAATGAGACTTTCTATCTTCGTTGTGCGTGAGCAAATGTCGATTCAGGGCCTCCGGTGCAGAAAACGCCTCGTTGCAATTCCCGCACGAATATGACGTCTCCATGGCGTGAGTAAACTTGTGCATTTCCCATTCCGATTCGTTTGTAAATACATACCCACACACCACACACACGTTCGGATTATCGTCCTTTCCATTCGTCTGGATGTCAGGCTTTAAAACTTCCGACTTATCATCCTCGTCGTTATCAGCATCGTGTGTAAGTAAATGTTCATTCAGTAACTTTTGCTCGGAAAACGCTGAATCACAAGTTCCACAAGTATATAATTTCTCCGCTACATCCTGTGAGTCCGGATCCTGATCTGATTCACTTATATATCCGCTAGCTTCGGAAACGTTTGGTCTATCCCCGCCGTTTGTCTCCACCTCGGTTTTAAAAAACTGTGCTTTACTATCATTATCGATTAACAAACGTCCATCTGGAATCTCTTTTTCCGAAAGGGCTACATCACAACTTGTGGAAGAATACGATTTCTCCACATGCGTAAGCCGATGTAGTTCCCGATCGGATTCGTTTGTAAATGCATGTCCGCACAAATCACAATTATTTCGTTTAACATCACAATTGTTTTGCGGGTTTGTCTTAAATACCTGCGTCATCCCATCATTGTGCGTGAGCAAATGTCTATGCAGAGCCTCTTGTTCGCAAAAGACCGCATCACAACTACCACAATGATATGATTTTGTCACCGTATGATTGAGTTGGTGGATTTCTCGATCCGATTCGTCTGTGAATGCGTATCCACAAACGTCGCAAGTGCCTCGTTTCGTCTCGTGGTTTACATCCGTTTTCAAAGTGTGCAATTTCGCAGTTAAGCTGCGTTTAAGCAAATGCCGAGTCAAAGCCTCTTGTTCGACTGTGTGGGTCAGCTGGTGAATTTCCCAATCGGATTTATTCGTGAATGCAGACCCGCACTCTTGGCAAACGCTTGGTTTCATTTCCAGGTTTGTGTTCGTCTCCATTTTTTAAAACTCAACTTCACGATTCACGAACATCAATTACAAAAATAGTGCCGATCTCCGCTAGTCGCAGCCTGGTCCTCGTTTATAATCTAGAAAGTAAACTTACGCAAAAAATTCTTTAGATTATTATTAAAAAAATAGTCTAATTTTGCTGTCAGACAGATACCAAATCTCCATTATTAATAAAATAGTATAGGTCCAGCTTCAGACAAATATCAGATCGCCATTGCTATTAAAATAGTGCAGTTTTGCCTTCAGGCAGACAGATACCAAATCTCCATTCTTAAGCAATTTGTAATTATTTAGACACCAAATCAATGAAAATGAATTTAAAAAAATAATGTTAACCCGTTCAAGACATCAAGGGAAATAACTCTTAATTTTCCAAATTATCTCCCCTGAACCAATTAAAACTGAAATTTATAGAGCTAAAAAATTAAAATTGTAATCAGTAATGTAGCGGTGCTCATTAATTCCCTGGCAATTCCGGGTAGTCCTGCTAGGGTTTATATCAACTATTGATCAGTGTTAATTGTTTCAACTAAAACGATTATATTTTGTTATTTTTTAGATGAGGATTGACAATTTATATGGCTTGGGTTATTATTCTCATCTTGAATCTTCCTTTTTACTTGCCGCCCCACGAGGACAGAGTTGGATACAAGGTTAGTTTTTATGCGACGACTGAAAGACATTGATTACAAGAATAGTGCCAGTCTCTGCTAGTAACGTGGTTGTCATATATAATCGGGAAATCAGACTTAAAGTAAAAAAAATATCGATTAGTATTCGGATCTTTTTTAAGCTCGGTAAAAAAATTGGATCGGTATTTTATTTTTTTGTTTTGGATAAAATTCAACGGCTCTTTTGATTTATTTTTTTTTTTTTGTTTTTTTTTTTGATAAGATTCAACGTATCTTTTTTGAACGTAGACTAAACACGATTTTATATGTACAATGTTTTGCTTTTAAAAAAAAGCAAATTGCCATTTTTTTTTTAGTTTCTTGGGATAAGATTCAATGTCTCTTTGATTCATTTTTTTTTTTTTTTGATAAGATTCAGTGGATCTTTGTTGAATGTGGAAATTTAGTTTTGGCATCAAACAACAATGTTAAGAATAAATATTAAAGAATTCAACTTCCTAGAAATATGCACGTCTTAACACGATTTATATATACAGTGTTTTGCTTTTACGCTTCTGGTTTTCAAAAAAGCAAATTGCTGTTTTTTTGTTGGTTTTCTTTTGTTTTTTTTTTTAGTTTTTCTGTTCTTTTTTTGTTTTGTTTTTAAATATTAAAAAAAAATTTTTTTTTTTTAAATATGGTTTCTTTAGATATGCACGGTATTCAGCAAATGTTTGGGCACTGTTCTTTTAAGCCATTGAATTCACGGTTTCTGAAAATCCCGAGGGACATTTTTTTGCAAGAATCAACTTTCATGTTCGAGATTGTCTCCATCTTTTGTTTGTTTGTTGTTGTTTTTGAGCTGATCTTCTGAATAGAAACGAAAACATTCAAATAGTTTTCCCCTGTCGTGACTCTTTACAAATCAGTTGCAGGATGGACGGACCGGTTTCGTGTAATCACCTGAAATGAAAACAAAAATAAATTAACGTTTTACTAGTAGAACCCGTGGAAATTCCACAGTAGTTGAAAATTTGGCGCTTCTACACTATTGGAAAGTTTGTAGTAGATAAATGGAGTTTTCAGATAAAAAAATTTAAAAAAAACAATATTTTCAACTGATTTTTTTTATTGTCAATTCTAAGTTAGAATGTTAGCTTCCAGATTATGCAGTCGAAATTGAATTTTAACTAAATTATTTAAAAAAAAATCAACTTTTATCGTGTTTGCTGGTGAAAAAGTGTGACCATCTTGCTTTGGTACTTGTACAAGTTTAACCAAGGCGTTAAAAAAAATGAAAATATCGAAATAAGTTATATTGTACATATCAGTTTTGGATTGCAGATCTAAAAAAAAAAAATTCACTTAATTTGATTGAGCAGTTTTGTTTTTTTTTTACAGTGGAAAAACACGTTTTTATGACAGCGTGTTGAAGATAGCCATCTTGGAATTTATAAATAAAATCGAAACGCAAGGGAAGCAACTCTACATTTTTAATGTGACCAACGCAAAACAAATAACAAAATAAACATAACATATATACAAGGTTTCTGAGTCTGGTTTTCATTCAAAAATTTTTTTTTTTTTTTCATAATTGTTTCCTATAAAAATAAATGTTCGCCTAAAAATTAAAAAACCCGTAAAAATGACATACAAGATTTTTGCAACTGTTTTCCAAGAATTATCGGGAGGAAATTATCTCCCTTGTGAACTCTCCTGTGTCTTACATAGGTATACACGCTCGTGTTCAGCAAATTCTATTTTCTATTTTCTTTAATAATTTTCTACTTTATTGATGTTCGTAAATTTTGGATGTAATCATCTTAAAAATATGAAGAATACGTAGATACCATTGTTTTTGTGTGAAATTCAGTTTTACGATTTCCAAAATTTCGTCCCAATTCTGTAGAAGCGCTGAAAATTTTTAATTTTACTACTACTACTACTACTACTACTACCACCAATACTACTACTACTACTACTACTACTAATAATAATAATACTAATACTACTACTACTAATAATAATAAGAGGTGGAGGTATGTGATAATTCCTTCAGTTAAAAATATCCAGTTGGACGATGTTTCGTCGGGGATGACAAATCAGCTATCACTGTTTGAAAAACAGGTGCAGTAATGCAAGAATAAAATGTCTCGAGAAATTAAAAATACGAGGAATACGTAGATACCATTGTTTTCATGTGAAATTCACCTTTACGATTTCTAAATTTTTTTTTTTTTACATGGGAGTCACCACTTATCAAGGCCCGGTGGCCACTCGAGGATAAGGGTTATTGTGTGTACAGTAATCAATGAGATAATATTGTAGTAATTGTTTATAATGGAGATTTGATGAATTGGATTACTTAAGGAGGCTGTTTATCAGGAATTTGTTTATGTTGGACTTGAAAAGTTGTAGCCAGTTGGGAAACAGGCAAATGGAACAGTGTTCTACAGGAGTGAAGTTCTAGGAAAGAAGCCTTGTTCATGGAATCTACGTTTTTTATTTAGGCACAGATGGGGAAAATTATTGACAGTGATTTCAGCTTGATGGGTGTTTTTTGTCCCAATAGTGTACAATCATGATAACAAGTATGTGATAAATTTCTTCAGTTAAAATATCTGATGGAAGATATTTCGTCGGGGACACCAAATCATCTGTCACTGTCTAAAAAAAAAAACAGGAAGTAATGTAAGAATAAAATGTTTCGAGATATATGCCAGAATAATGTAGTATTTGTAATGGGGAAAGAGGTGGCTAGTTACTTTTAATGCATCTAAAACCAAGCTTCTATCCCTACACTATCTACGCTCAGATCCCCATCTGGCATCAATTGAAATTAACAGTTCTCGTCTTGGGGAGGCTTCATGTTTTTACAAGCTTCTGGGCTTGACCTTTACTCCTGACCTAAAATGGAACACGTATATCAAATCCATTGCCAAATTCGCTGGAAAAATGGTAGGATCCTTCTACTACTCCAGTAGATATCTCACTCCTGATGCAATTCTCTACCTATATAAAAGCCAGGCTCGGCCAACGATGGAGTACTGTTGCCACATCTGGACAGAAGCTGCTAGAAGCAGCTTATCCTGCCTTGACAGAGTTCAAAATAGACTTCGTAGCTCAGTAGGGGATGCTCTTTTCTCTTCCCTGCAACCTCTTTCCCACAGAAAAGACGTTGCGAGCCTGTCTCTGCTTTATCGTTATTTTCATGGCAAGTGCTCATCTGAGCTTCCATCTATGGTCCCCTCTTGCCAAACTTTCACGAAAAACACTCGTCTAGCCAAAACCACTATCAATAATTTCCCACACTCTTTATCTGTGCCTAAACCTAAACGTAGATTCAATGAACAAAGCTTCTTTCTTAGAACTGCACGCCTGTAGAACTCTCTTCCGATTGCCTTCTTTCCAGCTGACTACAATCTGATTGTCTTCAAGTCCAACGTAAACAAGTTCTTGATGAACCGTCCCCCTAAGTAATCCAATTTACAAAATTCCCACTACTTATGTTTACTTCGCTATAATCACATCGACTAATGTATACCCATTAACCCTTATCCTCGAGTGGCCTCCGGGCCTTGATAAGTGGTGATTATTGTGTAAACAGAAAATAATTTGTTTTAAGAATTATATTTTTTCTGTAAAAAAATGTTTATTTACTTTTAAGAATGTTTCACAAAAAAGTTATCAATTACAAGAAATAAATATTACACGATTATAAAATGATTTCTTTTTAACTACTTTATTTTATGTAACAAAATTTTATAAAATAATGTTCTAAGTATTATTATCTATATATTAATAGGATAGCGTGTGTATTATTTTGTGTGTCATGCTTACATCCGTGTGACTGTCATTTAATTGTCATGGACTTCCATTTCTTGTCATAAACAATTTTATCAAGAAGTCTTCATAAGTTTTGGTTTCGGTTTCGATTATAGATGACTAGCGAAGGGTACCCAGCATTGCCCGGGTGTTTGGAGGTGTGTGTGGTTTTGGGTAAATCAAAACTCCGGGGGGGGGGGTAAAAAAAAATGTTTTGGTAGGTAAGTATGAGGATCGAACCGGAACTCTTGAGGCAAAATTGGAAAAAAAAACCGTGTGACATTAACCATTGCGCCACCGTGACATACCAACGTAAAAGGCATTTGAATTTATTTAATTACTTAGATTTGGCAGGTGCACGTTTTAATGACTTAATGAGGTCAACTGTTGACTGTGGAGTAGCATTTCATTTACTGCGGAATGCTTTTTTTTTTTTTTAATTTTCCCAAGATGTTGGGGGTAGGGGGAAACAGCTCCACTTCGGCGATCAAGACCGGAGTGTCACTTTTCTTATAGGAAAAGGCTTAATCCACATGCAGCGAGCGAAAACTGTTGACTATTTATCTTCCTGAAGTCGAGCAAATTAAATACACAGGCGAGCTCCATTGTTAACTCGGAGATATTACGATTTACATGTGATATAAAAAAGTTATCAGAAGTTGCGAGCCTACCGACTGCTTCTCTGGAAAAAGCCTTTCTTGGACACACACAAAAAGCGAACATACATTTTCGCTTTTATATAGATAGATGACACTTAAGTCATCTATTTTTTTTATAAATAATTTTATTAAGAATTCTTCATAAGTTTCTGTTTCAGTTTCGATTATAGCTGATGGCACTTAAGTAAGTTTTGGTTTTACACGATTATGAAATGATTTTCGGCAACTAATTTATTTTATGTAACAAAGTTTTATCAAATAATGAGAATCACAAAAATAATGCTTAAAACTTAATTGATTAAACAATTTCATTTGAAAATTTATTTATTAAATAACAGCAAAAAAATTTATTTATTAAATAACAGCAAAAAAATTTATTTATTAAATAACAGCAAAAAAATTTACTTATTAAACAACAGCAAAAAAATTTATTTATTAAATAACAGCAAAAAAATTTATTTATTAAATAACAGCAAAAAAATTTATTAAATAACAGCAAAAAAATTTATTTATTAAATAACAGCAAAAATATTTATTTATTAAATAACAGAAAAAAAATTTATTTATTAAATAACAGCAAAAAAATTTATTTATTAAATAACAGCAAAAAAATTTATTTATTAAATAACAGCAAAAAAATTTATTTATTAAATAACAGCAAAAAAATTTATTTATTAAATAACAGCAAAAATATTTATTTATTAAATAACAGCAAAAATATTTATTTATTAAATAACAGCAAAAATATTTATTTATTAAATAACAGAAAAAAAATTTATTTATTAAATAACAGCAAAAAAATTTATTTATTAAATAACAGCAAAAAAATTTATTTATTAAATAACAGCAAAAAATAAATAAAATAAAATAACTTATGTATTATATGTTGCAATATTTTGGACTTGTAATGGGGTATGATCCCACACAGTCGGACGATTCTATTTATAAACGATGCTGCTAGGAACTGACAAATCGAATTAATTCACGTTCTGCTACCAACCAATTAGAAAACAGAATTGCTTCATAAATATTAAACCCTTTCTGGAGCAATTTCACATGTTTTTTTTCCGTCTCGACACGGTAAGAATATTTTGCTCTGTGGAACTGTCTACTGCAAACAAGTCACCTCTCAGGACTTGTTTAAAACAACGAACCATCGGAAACTGTTCTGAAACTTAACATGGCTTACGCTTCTAGATTATAATACATAAAAACTAAAAAATAATAAGGACGACACGCTATTGTAAGGAAGCACTAAAGTAAATATTACACATTAAATAACTGTTCACATTGTTCCAATTATTTTCATATAAAATTTTAATCTAACACATCATATTGCCGAAGGACTTTCAATAATAATAACCATTAATTAATTCAATGAAAATGTGTTTGATTATGATAATAATAACTAGCAGAACCCTTGGAAATTCCACGGTAGTTGAAAACTTTTAAAACATGTCATAAATAAAATAAATAAAAAATAACAACAAATAACAACAAATTTAAAACAATTTTTTAGCAAATTCTTTTTTTTAACGTTTCAGAGCTAAAAAGAATTGATTAAAAATTTTTTTTTTTTTTAATGAAAAGTCAACACACAACATAATGGTATTCGACAACGAAGCTACATCCAAGGGAGGTCACTTACATATTATAACAATAATTGTATATTATTCTAATGGTATTTGACAACGAAGCTACATCCAAGGTAGGTCACTCGCATATTATAACAATAATTGTATATTATTCTAATGGTATTTGACAACGAAGCTACATCCAAGTTAGGTCACTCGCATATTATAACAATAATTGTATATTATTCTAATGGTATTTGACAACGAAGCTACATCCAAGGGAGGTCATTCACATATTATAACAATGATGGTATATGATTCTAATGGTATTTGACAACGAAGCTACATCCAAGGGAGGTTACTTGCATATTATAACAATGATTGTATATTATTCTAATGGTATTTGACAACGAAGCTACATCCAAGTTAGGTCACTCGCATATTATAACAATAATTGTATATTATTCTAATGGTATTTGACAACGAAGCTACATCCAAGGTAGGTCACTCGCATATTATAACAATAATTGTATATTATTCTAATGGTATTTGACAACGAAGCTACATCCAAGGGAGGTCATTCGCATATTATAACAATGATTGTATATTAATCTAATGGTATTTGACAACGAAGCTACATCCAAGGTAGGTCACTCGCATATTATAACAATGATTGTATATTAATCTAATGGTATTTGACAACGAAGCTACATCCAAGGGAGGTCACTCGCATATTATAACAATGATTGTATATTATTCTAATGGTATTTGACAACGAAGCTACATCCAAGGGAGGTAACTCGCATATTATAACAATGATTGTATATTATTCTAATGGTATTCGACAACGAAGCTACATCCAAGGGAGGTCATTCGCATATTATAACAATGATGGTATATGATTCTAATGGTATTTGACAACGAAGCTACATCCAAGGGAGGTCACTCGCATATTATAACAATGATGGTATACTATTCTAATGGTATTTGACAACGAAGCTACATCCAAGGGAGGTCACTCGCATATTATAACAATGACGGTATATTATTCTAATGGTATTCGACAACGAAGCTACATCCAAGGGAGGTTACTTGCATATTATAACAATGATGGCATATTATTCTAATGGTATTCGACAACGAAGCTACATCCAAGGGAGGTCACTTGCATATTATAACAATGATGGCATATGATTCTAATGGTATTCGACAACGAAGCTACATCCAAAATATAAATTATAAAAGGAACAAATGTCAATGTTGAATAGCTGGGGACATATTTAAGGAGATATGACGGAGGATTCATATTGGGACAATAAATATAACCATAGTGCTGAGAGAGAGAAGACATTTATACAGTTCTTATATTTCCTGAGACTTCATATATAAGCAATACACATGAAAAAATTTAAATAGCTTAAAATATTTCAATATTGGTATACATAGAAAGAGTTTTATGAGCTAAGAAAGAATCTTTTTAAATTTAAAAAATCTGATTAAAATTAAGGAAGTTATGACTATTTTTGTGCCTCACGCGTTTGGATATTTTCCCCTCTTTAAGACCATATGCGTTTCATCACATTTTTACACTACTTTTTCAGTAAAAATGTCATATCTTTGTTCAAACGCAAGACTAAGAAATGAAATTTACCATATAAGTGTATTTTTGTGCAAGGAATCAGAATATGCAACTGAAAATCTCCCAAAGTTCATGGTTTCCAAATAATCTGCAGTAAATGTGCATAAATATGCTGCAATTCCTTAAAAATGCCATGTATCCATAAACAGAAAAGAAGTTGGAGAACTCAAAGTTGAATTGTAATGTGCTTTATGTACAAAAAACTTAAATCTAAACATAGGACCATTTAAAAATGAATATATTGCAATATTTCTTTGGTATTATTGTCGATTAACACCTTCTGTTTAACCCCACCCAACCCCTTCTGACCACCCCTCCAAAATGTGATTCTACCTTTTTAAGTAATTATGTATGAAATGCCATGAAAAACTTTAATGAAAGATAAACAAATTATTTTAGAATTTAATGTAAAATAATTCCCCATTACATGTCATTCTAGCGTTTTAGGGCAGTTAACTTTTTTTTTTTTCTATGGGGGATAAATCCTGTATGCTTTGTTTTTTTAAGACGATTATGTGTGGTTTTAAGAGGGTTTCTATGCAATGAGAATATGGGGGGGGGGTTGCCATTCGGACTTTGAATTAATTGTAGGGCTAAGGAAAATTATGTGTGAACATACTGAAGACTTGACAAAAACAACAAAAACAACATTAGAGGGGGGGGGGCGGTTAGTTTCACAAAAATTTAATGCAAAATAATTCATCATTTCCAGGCCATTCTAGCATTTTAGGACAGTTAATTTTTATGGGAGATAAATCATGTGCATTTTTCTTTAAGGAAGGATCTATTTTTTGTTTGTTTGTTTTAGATGCTTGTATGTGGCTTACAGAGGTATTTTGTTGAGGGGGGCTTGCCACTCGAACTTAGGGTTATTGTTAGGGTTAAAGAGTGTTTTAGGAGGAGACTGGGGTTATAGGTGAGGTTAAGAGAGCTTTTTTTTCAAAGAGAGCATTCATGACTCATATTTACTGTTAGTACTTCATAATTATTGGCTTTTGAAAATGTTATGGATTAAATTTGGAATATCGCATTACTATTAAATATGTAAACTTCTGTCAAAAAAAAAAATATGTATATATAACAAATAAATGTTATGCAAAGCATTAAGCAAGATAAGTTACTTTTCTACCTAACTGAATAAGTTTTTACTGTTTTTATTTAAATGTAACATATTTATTCAGTTCGACATTAAAAAAAGCAAAAAAAAACAAAAACAAAAAAAAAAAAACTAAAAAGTATCCAGTTAGGTAGAAACGTAAACTTATCTTACCTTTGATAACATTTGTTTTTGACAACTTTTTCGTACCTCTGGATTGAAATACGAAACGTTACTTCATTTTTGTTTTGTTGTCTTAACTGCAAAATGCCGTTTCCATTTCAAATAAATGTCTTACAGAAAGTTATATATATATATATATATATATATATATATATATATATTAGTGGGTATGTGTATTCAACAGGTAAAATAAGTCAGCAAATGTTATATTTAGTTTTAATTTGATAAGCTGCGTTACGAAATTTCGAAGAAAATTCCAGGTACTTGTGCACTTATTGAACCGTGCTGAAATAATAATGCTATTATTTCGAAAGCCATTCTTAACATGGGGAGAGGAGGGTGTTTTGTAACTATTCTGTACTATCAGTTAACAAATTAATAAAATAAAAATGTCGTAAAACTTTAATTTAACTTGAAAATACTATTTAAAAATAACACGGTTCAATAAATGCAGAAGCACCAAATTCCATAAATTTGTTGATTTCTATTTTCGAGGTTGAAGATGTTTATTCCATAGGCTGTTTATGCTGGAGCAACTCGTAAAAAATACCTTTCACTTAATAAATAGAAAAAAAAAATAACGAAATAAAAAGCTTCCTAATTATAGTTTGATGAGTTTTCTAACTGCTTTAAAAATTTCAAGAATATTGATATAGATTTTGAGGGTTTGTATTACTATACACATAGATTCGAAAAAGTTGTCAAAAAAACAAATATATAACAAATAAATGTTATCAAAGGCAAGATAAGTTACTTTTCTACCTTACTGGATATAATTTTCTAGTGTTTTTATTTAATGTAACATGTTTATTCAGCTCGATAAACAGTGTTTACCGATGTATTGGAAAATTTAAAATGGCGCCTGACTCTCTTGAAACGGTAAGTTTGAGGAAAAGAGTTAAAAATGAAAAACTACACAAAATACTGTTAGAAACTCGCTCATTATATGTTACCGTGACATAGGCTGACATATATTCGGTGGGTTTTTAGCAGTATTTTGTATAGTTTTTTTTATTTTTAACTCCTTTTCTCAAACTTACCGTGTCAAAGAGAGAGTCGCCATTTTAAATTTTCCAATACGTTGGTAAACACTGTACGTTTTTCGAGCTGAATAAAAATGTTACATTAAATAAAAACATTAAAAATTATCCAGTTAGGTAGAAAAGTAACTTATCTTGCCTTTGATAACATTTATTTGTTATATATTTGTTTTTTTGACAACTTTTTCAAATCTATGTGTATAGTAGTACAAACGAGATTTTCATACATCATGGATATCATTTGGGAATTATTGCAATGATAAAATAATTAGAAAAAAACAAGCCGCGCGTGTTGTGTCCCCCCCCCTCTCTACGAGGGGAATGTGAGGGATTGATGACCAAAAATAAGTCGTGCTTCGTGAGACGACTTTTTTGTTTTTAATTTTTATAAAAAAAAATAACAAAAAAAAAAAAAAAAACGATTAAGTTCAGCTGCTGGGGGACACAAACCAGAATTTTGCCAGGGTCAGCGATACTGAATGTATAGTTGGAACAATTGTCTTCACATTTTGATCAAGTTTCAGTGAAATCTAATGGATGGAGTTATGGAGCAAAGGTGTCATTTTTTGCCACTTTGGGGCGTTTAACTTTATTGTTGTACACTTTTTTTTTTTTTTTTTTACATAGACATCACCACTTTTCAAGGCCAAGAGGCCACTCGAGGATAAGGGTTAAAGAGTACCGTAGAAATTGGACAATATAGTAACTGTTAGTAATGGAAATTCGGTAAATTTGTTAACTTATATGGAACAGCTCATCAAAAACTTGTTTACGTTAGACTTGAAGACAACCATATTGTAGTCAGCTGGAAAGCAGGAAAACGGAAGACAATTCTACAGGCGTGCAGTTCTGAGAAAGCTTTGTTCATGGAATCTATGTTTAGGTTTAGGCACAGATAAAGAGTGGGGGTAATTATTGATAGTGTTTTCTGCTAGACGGGTGTTTCTTGTGAAAGTTTGGCGAGGGGGGGGCATAGATTGGAGCTCAGTCAAGCACCTGCCATGAAAATAATGATAAAGCAGAAACAAACTCGCAGCATCTCTTCTGTGAGAAAGAGGTTGCAGAGAAGAGAAAAGGACATCCCCTCCTTTCTAGCAGCTCCTGCCCAGATGTGGCAACAGTACGCCATCTTTGGACGTACCTGGCTTTTATATAGATAAAGAATTGCATCAGCATCTACGTATTGAAGTACAACTTGTGGCAACATTTCAGAAAAAAGTAATGGACGGCTATCCAGGAATCATCCAAACTACCAGATGAAAAACAATGGACAAAATGACGTCAATAAAAACATAGGTCCCTCTCCGATAAGTCAGGTGACCAATATATTTTGTATGTTTAACCTTAAGCCTGTATTTCATACACCAATATATCAGAAAAATTAAATTTATCGGGCTAATGACATTGTTGTATTGTGATACGAATATGAATTAAGAATTGTTTATTAAATGTTTTTCACAAAAATAATTGAAAAAAAATTTTCATATGATTTTAACGATCTCCATAAAAGTGTAAATGTAACAAGCCGCGCATGCGTGTCCCCCCCTCTCTACGAGTGAAATTAGAGGGATCGATGACCAAAAATGTGTCATGGTCTGTGAGGCAATTTTTTTGTTTTTAAATTTTGTCAAAAATCGACTAAGTCCAGTTCTTGGGGGGACGCAAACCAGAATTTTGCCAGAGTCAGCGATACTGAATATATATTTGATACTGAATGTATATTTGAAACCAATTTCCCTCACATTTTGACCAAGTTTCAGTGAAATCTAATGGACGGATACAAAGTTATGGGGAAAAAGTGTCATTTTGGGGCATTTTTGACCCCTTTAGAGCCCCTGGGGGTGCAACGAGAATTTTGTTAAAAAAATACTTTATTGTTGTTCAATAATAATAGTAATACAAACCCAAAAAAGATTAATAAAAAAAAAAAAAAAAGATTTTGAAAAAATTGACCCGTTGGGTCATTGGTTCAAATTAAATTGTTTTAATCAGGAAAAAGTGACTTTGTTAAGCCAGTTAAACATGGGGCCAACCGTCAGTTTGTTCAGGTATGCTGAAAACGAATATCGCAATGAAAATTAGCAGAGACAAATAGTTTTGGATCTAGTTTTATTAATGTGTGTATTTTGACATGTAAATCACTGGTGACCATGTTTGTACAGCCGGAATATGAAAGGGGCCAACCCTCAATTTGGTCAGGAATGCTGAAAACGAATATTCGTATATTAATTTTAGGTGAGTAAATTAAGAAGTTGTATATATATATATATAACTACTTCATTTACTCACATAAAATTAATATACGAAAGTATAGATTTATGCATAAACTTTAAGTATTTACTTCAAAACTGCTCAATACGTTGGTAGAGCTCGTTAGTAATTTATGAAACATATATGGCGATTAAGCTACACTGAATATTCGGCGTTTCATCCACTATAGGATTCGTTAGCCTGACAAATCCTATAGTGGATGAAACGCCGAATATTCAGTGTAGCTTAATCGCCATATATATTTCATAAATTACTATATATATATATATATTTGTTAGTACATTTTCATGTTTTTTTAAAGGGAGATAACTCTTATTTTTATTATCTCCCTTGAGAAAGCACACACATATATATGTATATATATACATGTATTTGTGAGTATATTTTCATATGGTTTCCTAAAGGTAACTCTGACTTGAATTATCTGCCTTGATTAATGTCTGAGAAGTTCTTTTTGTTTTAACTTATTTTAAAGCGTTTATTTACTTTGGAACATAACAAGTGTTCAGGCTCAAATTAGAACAAGACCGAGGTGACTGTCATGAGACCGTCGTCTCCCTGCATATTAAAACAAAGCCAACCTCCATACGTAGTTAATTGTCACGTCGAAAATAGTAATATATCCAAAAATTACGAAAACTCTACAAGTGCAGAGTTCTTTATAGTTCAAAGTAATTTGTATGTTTGTTAAAAACTACTTCAAAAATGCTGTTTGACTTTTAAAGACAAAACCAATATTAAGTATTTAATGGTCATGCCGAAAATAGTAATATATCCAAAAATGACCAAAACTCACCAAGTGCAGAGTTCTTTATAGTTCAAACCAATATTAAGTAATTTTTTTTTTTTTTGCATACATTATTGCTGATATTCATGCTGCTCCTCTTTGATCAAATTGTCTCTAGGATGGATTAGGGCTGGGGGTCAGGGTTAGCTTTTTTTTTTTTTTATATTTGATATGTAATTCTATGTCGATTTTTTTTTAATGTTTTCGAGTATGCTGAAAACGAATATCACAATTAAATTCGGGGCTTATAAATCGTTTACCAGATATCAATAAACATGATGTATAACAAATAGATAACACAGAAAATAGACTTATAGTTTTAAAAGGTTTATTAGAAGAAAAATATGTAACCCACAGTGGGGACCCTAACAGGTACTACCACTCCGGGTCAGAGTGGACCTGGGAGCAATGGTAATTAAAGGGTGGCTCCACACTCCCCAAGCCCGCTTATGGAGCTTTACCATCGGATACAGTTTAAGGTCATATCCAGGACCCTGAAGTGGCGGCGGCTATCCTGTTCTTGTAGAAATTTTGGATGGGAGTGGTCTTCTTCTGGGAGAAGTTTCGGCTGGTTGCTAAAAAAAAAAAAAAAGAAAAAAGAGACAAGTTTTAATCCAACGGAAATGGAATCATGTCGCTACAAGTCCGAGTAATTTTGAAATGGATATATCTATAAAAGTGAAAGTGTACAACTTATAGTATAAACCATTGAAATGTTAGATATAGTTTCCTTGGCCATGGATCTAACGTAATAAATTCATATGACCCTTAATCAATAATGGTTACTGTGTCAAAGTTAAAAATAAAGGAAAAATATATATAAGTGTAATTATTACTTCACGCGACAAATAGCTAGGGGGTTGCTTTAATCCACGATGTATTTGTAAGTCATGCCGTGCTTTCTTTTCTCTAGCTTTAATTTAAACCTACGTCACTGCCAGTGGTCATACACGCAAACACGTAACGGGTTCTAGCCTTCCTCCCTGCTACCACGCGTTTTTCCTTGTTTGGCTCAACACAAAACCCCCAAACTCCCACGGCTAAAATGCTAGTTTTGTACAAAGTACTGAGATGCCAGACAATTATGCTAGTTTAGAACTTTCAGGTCCAAGTAATCAGCCACATTTTTCAGTTTTGGGGCATAAATATTACTGCAAAGGCGTGTAAAGGGCAAACTCGAATTTGAGCGCAATCGTTATTCTAATAATTGCTAATTTTTAATATGCCATTATTATTATCATTTTTTTATATGGATCAGCAAGATATTTTTAGAACAGCTTATCACTTATTCTCTGGTATATTTTTGGTTTTAAAGTATTATTTTAGTATTAGTGTTTAATCTTTCAGTATTTATACAATTTAACATTTTGATATTTACATTTATGTCGAGGTTTAGTGTTTATTATTTGATCAGTTATAATTTAATTTAGCGCTAATTTATAAGTTATGTTTTAGTATCTAATCATGATTTTTTTTGTTTTTAATTATTAGTTTTAGTTTTTATAGTTATTTAATATATTATAATTTATTAGAATATATTAACAGTAGTAAAATTATATTACTGATCCATAATGAAAATGATAATTATAGCTGGAACAATTATATCGAGAGCATTGCCAGGGCCGCTGCGAGGAAGGTGGGCTCTCTCTCAAGGCCACTATTCGCCCATGTATGGAGTATTGCTGTCATATTTGGGCTGGTGCATCGGCTACTAGTCTCTCACTCCTTGACAGGGTTCAAAAGAGAGTCGCAAATCTGATAGGCCCTAAACTGGCATCTAAGCTTCAGCCTCTGTCCCATCGTCGAAACGTTGCATCCCTCTGCCTGTTCTACAAGTATTATAATGGTGAATGCTCTGATGAACTGCAAGCACTTGTGCCCCCACAACGTAAACACCCTCGACAGACCTGACAAGCTGCAAAATCCCACCCCCACACTGTAGAGATCCCTACATTTAAAAGATCTTTCTACTCCAGTAGTTTCTTCCCCAGAACTGCTAGAATTTGGAATTCCATTCCAGGTCACTGCTTCCCCAACTGTACTGACATGCATAAGTTCAAGTGCAACGTGAACCAACACCTCCCTGCCCAAATCCCTACATAGTACCCTAGTAGATGTTTCCCCCTGATAGTGGCAAAGTGCCTTGTTTGGGGTGAAATTGTAATAAAAAAAAAAAAAAAAAAAATAGTAATGTAAATATTTGTATATAATTACAAAGCATATTGTTCATGCATTTACATACAAATCCACATGAACAAGGAAACCTATCTCTCTCGGCAAAAATGAGTTCAAACTGAAGAAATGTTATATATAATTGTTTTCGGCTAACTTTACCAAATCTGTGCGTATGGTAAAAATAAGTAAAAAAAACAAGTAATGTTCAACGCTGCAAGAGAACTAGAAAGAGAATAAAAGTTAATAGACAGGATAAAGTCTGGAACAAAAAGAGAAAAAAGAAATTAGCGAAATTTATCAGGTGCGAAAAAAGCGAGTAATGTTCAAGGTACTGGAGAACAAGAAAAGAAAGGGCCAATTAGAAGCTGGAATCATCAAAATAGGGGTAGGCTATAGAAACAAAATTTTTCAAATAAATGCCAAAAGTGGCTTATTATATGTAAATAGATGGGAACAAAAAAATTGGAGGGTCGCTGGCCCCAAACGTGATTTGACCGCGTCAACACGTGAAAATGGCCCAAATTTCGGCCCCGAACACACTTAATCATTTATTGAAAGCCACAGGATGCATTTTTTGACTATAAATGCATTTGTATCATTAAATCTAACATTCCCATTGGCTATCTCACAAGTAGGGGTTTTTTTTTTTAGGGTATCTCAGAGTCCAAAATGGGTCAAAATTACCCCAAAACTAGCCAAAAATGGTTGGAAATCACGGATTTTCCAAAATGCACCTCCCAAGACACACAGGGTGCAATTTTTGACCATAAATGGCTCTATAAATTTAAATCTAACATTCTATCCCACCTATATAGGGCTTTTCAAGGTATCTTAAGGGTTCAAAATGGGTCAAATTTACCCAAAAATTAGCCAAAAATGAATGAAAATCACGGATAATCCCCAAAATCATCGGGCTCCTATAAAAACTCCTGTATGGCTTTTTACAGTTGGAAGACTTCCATTTGTATTTAGAGATCTTTGGGGGATGTAAAAAGGGTCAAAACAATCCAAAAATGACAAAATTACGCTTTACGGTACATAACATATGAATCATTAGTTCATTCATCAATGATACTGTTTAGAAACATTGTAACTTTACTACATCAACTTCTCAGAAAGTAATTAATTGTAAATTGAACATTGAATGTCAATAAAATGCTGTCCAAGAAGAGTCTGAATTCATAGTGTTCTCATAGTTACCCCAAAATTGATGAAAATGGCCCTCGATTCGCTATTTCTAGATTTGTAACCAATATATTGAATAACTTGATAAAAGCTATGAGTAATTAGCAAAGGAATTATTTTCTTATTTCAAGACACAGCTTCACTTCACATTACTTTAAAATCATTCAACAGTAAAATATCAATATAATGCATTAAATGTTGGCTGCAGCACAGGAATTTGCTACAGCTATTTTGATTGACTCCTGGAAATTCCGTGCACCAGTTCGCAGATTGTAAGTGACATGTGTTTGGCTGGCGATCTCGGTACATGGGACAGTGCTACGGATTGTACCCGATCTGTTTAATGAGTAGTTCAAATTGTTTGAGGTATCATGCTCTGGCACAATGAGCCATTTGCGAGAGAGAGAGACTTTTGATCGGCAAAGAATCTTCGTTCATGTACATCAAATTCATCAGGATTCACATCTTTTGAAAGTATATTGAGAAGGACATGGTGCTCTCGTTTCCATTTAATTATATTCACACGTCTGGAACCCTTTGCTTCGTAGACATCTTTATCGTAAATTTTTAGCCATCGATCAAGTTTATGTTTTATCCCAGGTATTGTAACATAACGAACATCACTTCCAAAGGCTTTCTGCCACAATTGTAGTAATCGCAAGGAGAACTGGTCAATATGATTTTTCTGTGTCGTGGTACCATATTTGGCAGCATGATGTTGCTGCACAGCTTGAACACATTCAGCCTCAGTTGGAAGAGAATCAAGCAGAAGATAAGTCCAATCGTCGTAATTATAATCTTAGTTCAATCAAATTCACAATTAATGCTATGCAATGTTATCGTGACTATTTAAAGATGCCATTCCATTGATACAGAAAGAAAACATTTCCTTATTTGGTAATTTTCCATCTATAACTCAAATTAAGCCCCTTTTTGACAACCTATGTTGATTCTTAGGGACTTTTTGACTCATTGGCTAAATCGGCCATATTTAGCCCCTTTTAAAGGTCCTTATACCCCTCATTAACAGTGCAAAAGTTAGGAGAGTGCCTGCTTCAAGCATTTCCCAACAGTTTCTGCCATGTAGAGGTGTCTTTGAGCCCATGGGATGTGCATTTTGGAAAATCTGTGATTTCCGACCATTTTTGGCTAATTTTGGGGTAATTTGACCCATTTTGGACTCTGAGATACCCTAAAAAAAAAAAAACCCTACTTGTGGGATAGCCAATGGGAATGTTAGATTTAATGATACAAATGCATTTATAGCGAAAAAATGCACCCTGTGGCTTTCAATAAATGATTAAGTGTGTTCGGGGCCGAAATTTGGGCTATTTTCACGCGTTGACGCGGTCAAATCACGTTTGGGGCCAGCGACCCTCCAATTTTGACCCGTTTGAACAAAATCACTTGTTCCCATCTATTTACATATAAATGAAGGTAATAAGCCAGTTTTGGCATTTATTTGAAAAATTTTGTTTCTATAGCCTACCCCTAATCAAAAGTCATTAGACAAAAAAGAAATCAAGTAAATAGGACATTATAAGAAAAAATTCATCAGGTGCTGTAAAGAAATGCTCTTTTAGAATCTTCAAGTCTCAACACTCATTAGTAAAAATAACTAAAAAAACAAGTAATGTTCAACGCTGCAAGAGAACTAGAAAGAGAATAAAAGTTAATAGACAGGATAAAGTCTGGAACAAAAAGAGAAAAAAGAAATTAGCAAAATTTATCAGGTGCGAAAAAAGCGAGTAATGTTCAACGGTACTGGAGAACAAGAAAAGAAAGGGCTAATTAGAAGCTGGAATCATCAAAAGTCATTAGACAAAAAAGAAATCAAGTAAATTAAGAAATTAACTGAAACCCATCTAAAACAAAGCAAATTCAGCAGCTGGTACAAAACAAGTGCTAAAAGGTGGTTTAGAGTCCTGAAGTCTCAACAATCACTAGAAAATTAGAAATAAATCAAGGTAGTGGTTGCAGCACCACCAAGACACATTGATACAATAAATGAAACCTTTATGAATTCGATGGGAAGTTGGAGTTGCTTATAAAAAAAAATATATATTATTACTTACTTTAGGAATTTCTGGAACTGCTTCCAAGATGGGGATGAGAGGGGTCATGGGTGTTGCTGCTGCTGGTGCTGAAAACTTGAATAACTTTTTCTTTTTTTTTAATTGTTTTTTTCTTTTTTTGGTTTGTTTGTTTTATTTATTTTCCTTTATTTCATAGCATTTTATTTTTATGAAATTATTTTTTTGGAAATTATAATTAGGAAATAACAATACTTACTTTATGACTTTCTGGAACTGCATCCAATATTGGGATGACAGGGTCATGGCTGTTGCTGTTGAAACCTGTAATAACTACTTGTATTTTGCATTATTATTTTTACATTTTTTTTTAGGTTTATTTTCCTTTAGATCACAGTATTTTATTTTTTGTGAAATTTTCTTTTTTTTTTTTAAATTATAATTAGAAGAAGATATCAATACTTACTTTATGACTTTCTGGAACTGCATCCAATATTGGGATGACAGGGTCATGGCTGTTGCTGTTGAAACCTGTAATAACTAGCTGTATTTTGCATTATTATTTTTACATTTTTTTTTCGGTTTATTTTCCTTTAGATCACAGTATTTTATTTTTTGTGAAATTTTCTTTTTTTAAAAAATTATAATTAGAAGAAGATATCAATACTTACTTTATGACTTTCTGGAACTGCATCCAATATTGGGATGACAGGGTCATGGCTGTTGCTGTTGAAACCTGTAATAACTAGTTGTATTTTGCATTATTATTTTTACATTTTTTTTTCGGTTTATTTTCCTTTAGATCACAGTATTTTACTTTTTGTGAAATTTTCTTTTTTAAAAAAATTATAATTAGAAGAAGATATCAATACTTACTTTATGACTTTCTGGAACTGCATCCAATATTGGGATGACAGGGTCATGGCTGTTGCTGTTGAAACCTGTAATAACTACTTGTATTTTGCATTATTATTTTTACATTTTGTTTTCGGTTTATTTTCCTTTAGATCACAGTATTTTATTTTTTGTGAAATTTTCTTTTTTTAAACAATTATAATTAGAAGAAGATATCAATACTTACTTTATGACTTTCTGGAACTGCATCCAATATTGGGATGACAGGGTCATGGCTGTTGCTGTTGAAACCTGTAATAACTACTTGTATTTTGCATTATTATTTTTACATTTTGTTTTCGGTTTATTTTCCTTTAGATCACAGTATTTTATTGTTTGTGAAATTTTCTTTTTTTTTAAAATTATAATTAGAAGAAGATATCAATACTTACTTTATGACTTTCTGGAACTGCATCCAATATTGGGATGACAGGGTCATGGCTGTTGCTGTTGAAACCTGTAATAACTACTTGTATTTTGCATTATTATTTTTACATTTTGTTTTTGTTTTATTTATGTTACTTTAGTACATTGCATTTTACTGAGTGTATGTTAATTATTTTGTTAATTTTTATTAAAATAAAATACCTGTAACAGAAAAATAATTCTGGCTATGATCAAGCATGGGTGAATATTTTCGGTTAGACTTGCTAAAGTTGGTTAAAGGAAATATAAGCAGAAAGGAATTCGTTTTAATCACTAGCAACACAACGAAAGAAATACTTACCTGAGGATTGTGCTGATTCTAACTAGAAGCTGCAGTAATGGAAAAGAGGAAAATTAAACTTGTCAATTACAAAAACTGAAATCGAAAAGAAGAAACGCTTGATGCTTTACTCACCTCTGGCTGGTCGTGGTCGCCATCAAACTGAAAAAGGAGGGAAAGGGTGGAATCCACTAGTTACCAGGTACCGTACAGGAAAGGACAGTTTGGGCAGGTAGGTGATGATCTCCCCAAAGTGGAGCGCTACATAAAACATGCATTGCTACGAACATCCTCCGAAAAAGGCGGTTTCTACTCGGAATAAAAGGCGGAGCAGAAAACGGAAGTGTTCTCTCTACTCAACACGATTCCTAGAGAGATACCACAAGATTGTGCGTGAATGAGGAGGAGGTGATGAAAGCTCACAAAACTGCCATTCCTACTATCGTATCGGATATTATTAATCGGAGGTCCATCATTGCATTACCGCCCCAGCTCGTAGTTGATAGATAGTAGGAATAATATTACCAGCGCCCTTCAGGCAGCTTGTGAGAACACACAAACTAATGGTAGTATTACTCTAGTCGTTCCTGGTCGAATGGAGCCATGCATGCATTATGTAGTAACACGAGCACGTGTCGCCTGATAAGAAAGAGCGTAGGCTCACCCACTTGGGGAGATTCCCTATCCAGACTTGCACCTATTTGTACACCTGGAACCGGACTCAGAACCTCGACAATGAGAAGAGTCAAGGAGAGCAAGGTGTTGAACTACCTAAAGAGGTCACCATATAAAACAAGCGTTGCTGTGAACAACCTTCCAAAACGAGGGAAGGGACTTTTTGTTCTCTCTACCCAACAGGATTCCTAGAGAGATACCACTAGATTGTGCGTGAATGTGGAAGAGCCTATGAAAGCTCACAAAACTGCCATTCCTACTATCGTATCGGATATTATTAATCGGAGGTCCATCATTGCATTACCGCCCCAGCTCATAGTTGATAGATAGTAGGAATAATATTACCAGCGCCCTTCAAGCAGCTTGTGAGCACACGCAAACTAATAGCAGTATTACTCTAGTCGTCCGTAGTCGAGTGGAGGCACGCGTGAATTACATAGTAGAAACACGAGCACGTGTCGCTCCCTCTTCGGGGGAATTCGGAAAAGCGCACCTTGCGCTGCAGGTATTTGTTGAGCTGGGAGTTGACTCAACACCTCGACACTGAGAAAAGAGCTTTAGAAAAGCTCCAGATTAGTTACCTGCAAAGTCGAGGAAAGTTGGAGGACCAGGCCTGCGAAGGAGAACACGCACAATTTGGGCCTTGATGGAAGCACACGGGAGAGAGGGAGGCCCATTTTTCTCTTTCGGGGGAGTGTTCTCCTTCCAGCCTGCTCGAGCACGTCTTTTCTGCTCGCCACATGCAAGCGTATAAAAAGACGACCAGATGACGGACGCAACAAACTCATGCCGTCATTCATTAACTGGATTTTGATCGGGTTCCGTACAACAAGGTGTTGAACTCCCTAAAGAGGGCACCATATAAAACAAGCGTTGCTGCGAACAACCTTCCAAAACGAGGGAAGGGACTTCTTGTTCTCTCTACCCAACAGGATTCCTAGAGAGATACCACAAGATTGTGCGTGAATGTGGAAGAGCCTATGAAAGCTCACAAAACTGCCATTCCTACTATCGTATCGGATATTACTAATCGGAGGTCCATCATTGCATTACCGCCCCAGCTCGTAGTTGATAGATAGTAGGAATAATATTACCAGCGCCCTTCAAGCAGCTTGTGAGCACACGCAAACTAATGGTAGTATTACTCTAGTCGTTCCTGGTCGAATGGAGCCATGCATGCATTATGTAGTAATAAAATAAAATACCTGTAACAGAAAAATAATTCTGGTTATGATCAAGCATGGGTGAATATTTTTGGTTAGACTTGCTAAAGTTGGTTAAAGGAAATATAAGCAGAAAGGAATTCGTTTTAATCACTAGCAACACAACGAAAGAAATACTTAACTGAGGACTTGTGCTGATTCTAACTAGAAGCTGCAGTAATACAAAAGAGGAAAATTAAACTTGTCAATTACAAAAACTGAAACCGAAAAGAAGAAACCCTTGATGCTTTACTCACCTCTGGCTGGTCGTGGTCGCCATCAAACTGAAAAAGGAGGGAAAGGGTGGAATCCACTAGTTACCAGGTACCGTACAGGAAAGGACAGTTTGGGCAGGTAGGTGATGATCTCCCCAAAGTGGAGCGCTACATAAAACATGCATTGCTACGAACATCCTCCGAAAAAGGCGGTTTCTACTCGGAATAAAAGGCGGAGCAGAAAACGGAAGTGTTCTCTCTACTCAACACGATTCCTAGAGAGATACCACAAGATTGTGCGTGAATGTGGAAGAGCCTATGAAAGCTCACAAAACTGCCATTCCTACTATCGTATCGGATATTATTAATCGGAGGTCCATCATTGCATTACCGCCCCAGCTCGTAGTTGATAGATAGTAGGAATAATATTACCAGCGCCCTTCAGGCAGCTTGTGAGAACACACAAACTAATGGTAGTATTACTCTAGTCGTTCCTGGTCGAATGGAGCCATGCATGCATTATGTAGTAACACGAGCACGTGTCGCCTGATAAGAAAGAGCGTAGGCTCACCCACTTGGGGAGATTCCCTATCCAGACTTGCACCTATTTGTACACCTGGAACCGGACTCAGAACCTCGACAATGAGAAGAGTCAAGGAGAGCAAGGTGTTGAACTACCTAAAGAGGTCACCATATAAAACAAGCGTTGCTGTGAACAACCTTCCAAAACGAGGGAAGGGACTTTTTGTTCTCTCTACCCAACAGGATTCCTAGAGAGATACCACTAGATTGTGCGTGAATGTGGAAGAGCCTATGAAAGCTCACAAAACTGCCATTCCTACTATCGTATCGGATATTATTAATCGGAGGTCCATCATTGCATTACCGCCCCAGCTCGTAGTTGATAGATAGTAGGAATAATATTACCAGCGCCCTTCAAGCAGCTTGTGAGCACACGCAAACTAATAGCAGTATTACTCTAGTCGTCCGTAGTCGAGTGGAGGCACGCGTGAATTACATAGTAGAAACACGAGCACGTGTCGCTCCCTCTTCGGGGGAATTCGGAAAAGCGCACCTTGCGCTGCAGGTATTTGTTGAGCTGGGAGTTGACTCAACACCTCGACACTGAGAAAAGAGCTTTAGAAAAGCTCCAGATTAGTTACCTGCAAAGTCGAGGAAAGTTGGAGGACCAGGCCTGCGAAGGAGAACACACACAATTTGGGCCTTGATGGAAGCACACGGGAGAGAGGGAGGCCCATTTTTCTCTTTCGGGGGAGTGTTCTCCTTCCAGCCTGCTCGAGCACGTCTTTTCTGCTCGCCACATGCAAGCGTATAAAAAGACGACCAGATGACGGACGCAACAAACTCATGCCATCATTAACTGGATTTTGATCGGGTTCCGTACAACAAGGTGTTGAACTCCCTAAAGAGGGCACCATATAAAACAAGCGTTGCTGCGAACAACCTTCCAAAACGAGGGAAGGGACTTCTTGTTCTCTCTACCCAACAGGATTCCTAGAGAGATACCACAAGATTGTGCGTGAATGTGGAAGAGCCTATGAAAGCTCACAAAACTGCCATTCCTACTATCGTATCGGATATTATTAATCGGAGGTCCATCATTGCATTACCGCCCCAGCTCGTAGTTGATAGATAGTAGGAATAATATTACCAGCGCCCTTCAAGCAGCTTGTGAGCACACACAAACTATTTTAGTATTACTCTAGTCATCCGTAGTCAAGTGGAGGCACGCATGCATTACACAGTAGAAACACGAGCACGTGTCGCTCCCTCTTCGGGGAAATTCGGAGAAGCGCACCTTGCACTGCAGGTATTTGTTGAGCTGGAAGTGTGGACTCAACACCCCGACACTGATAAAAGAGCTTTAGAAAGCCTCCAAACCAGTTACCTGCAAAGTCGGGGAAACTTGGAGAAGCAGGCCTGCGGAGGAGAACACGCTCAAATGGGGCCTTGGAAGCAAACGGGAGGGGTTAGGGTTAGGATAAGGGAAAGGGATAGGGTAAGGCCCATTTTTCTTTTTTTGTTCGGGGAATGTTCTCCTTTCAGCCTGCTCCTTCCTTAACACGTCTTCTTTGCTCGCCACATGCAAGCGTATAAAAAGACGACCAGATGACGGACGTCATTTCCTGGATTTTGTTTTGCCAGAGCCCATTTAGCCGTGTAGTTGTTGTTCAACTACAACGTTACACCCCCCTACCACGGTGAGGATAGGGTTGGACTTTAGGGGGGAAAATACACATCCACATTTACTAATCTTACTCTTGCAATGTTGTTGTAATAAACAAAAAATTAGGAAATTCTTTAATGATTGCATTTTCGTAATTTTGGGATATGTTACGATTGTCGACTACAACTCAGTAGCTAGGATTCTTTTTTTTTTTTTTTTTTTTAAATATCAATTCGAAATGGCGACCGATTCTCTCTTTAACACGGTAAGTTCGGGAAAAGGTGTTATAAATAATAAACTAGACCAAATACTATTAAAAAACCACCGAATATATGTCAAGTTATGTCACGGTAACATATATTGAGCGAATTTCTAAAAGTATTTTGTCTAGTTTATTATTTATTACATCTTTTTCCGAACTTACCGTGTTAAAGATAGAGTCGGTCGCCATTTTGAATTTTCCAATATATCGGTAAACACTGTTTTTTCGAGCTGAATAAACATGTTTAATTTAATAAAAACACGAAAATTATATACAGTTTGGTAAAAAAGTAATTTATCTTGCCTTTGATAACATTTATTTGTTATATATTTGTTTTTTGACAACTGTTTCGAATCTATGTGTCCAGTACTAATACACACCCGGTTATTCTATATTAAATAAATACTGAAATCAAATTATGAATAAAAAAAAATATAAAAAAACTGAACTAATTTGGTGGGCTGAAATAAGGAACCAAGCAGAGAGCCGATGCGAGGTTAAAGAGACAGACAGACAGAGGATGTAGTTGGAGAGATACAGTACAGCTAGATAGATAGATAGATAGACAGACAGACAGAGAAATATTTTTAATTTAAATCTAAATTAACGTCTTCTTATTTAATTTGTTAGGTGAAAGTCTACATATAATATTATTTAAACAAATAAAATGAGTAAACGGTCGGTAATTTCCGTAACGCCGACCACAACACTCGTGAAATTCCGTGGAGACAAGTTCTTCAAGGGAGACAATCAAGATTTCCGATTATCTGCCCTTGATTTCTTAGTCTGCCTTTTGCTTATACGCCATATCAACCCTTTTCCAGGTTATTTAATGGCGATTTCAGTATTTTGGAATGAAAATGCTTTTTATAGAATAATTTTTTTTTTTTTTTTTTTTATTTATGATTAAATAAGCGACGTGGTTATTCTATATTAAATAAATGCTGAAATAAAATTATAAATAAATAAAAAAATACAATATAAAACCATCGATAATTTAACACATATTCTCAAACAGAAGATTAATACTCGATTTAAAGTTTGCAGCAAACGATTAAAAATACAACAAATTATAAATAAATATACATTTTATTTGACAATGATATCTGTAAAAAAAGGAAACGTGTAGTATCTGTTCTTTTTTTTTTTTTCGTTTAATGACATGAAATAATTATAGGGTTTGTATTACTGTACACATAGATTCGAAAAAGTTGTCAATAAACAAATATATAACAAATAAATGTTATCAAAGGCAAGATAAATTACTTTTCTACCAAACTGGATATAATTTTCGTGTTTTTATTCAATTTAACATGTTTATTCAGCTCGAAAAGCATACAGTGTTTACCGATGTATTGGAAAATTCAAAATGGCGACCGACTGTCTCTTTAACACGGTAAGTTCGGGAAAAGGTGTTATAAATAATAAACTAGACAAAATACTATTAAAAAACCACCGAATATATGTCAAGTTATGTCACGTTAACATATATTGAGCGAATTTCTCAAAGTATTTTGTCTAGTTTATTATTTATTAATAAATCTTGCGCATTTGGGGTAACGTACCCCTCCTGCCTGGCATCGTGGCGGTTGCACTGGCCGCTGACGCAGACCAAAGTGTAGTGGGGGAAAAGAAAACCCAGGGGAATGGAGGGGGAGGAGCGGACTTTGAAGAAATTAGAGTTTTTGACTTCCCCTCACGGGGATGTCGGGTTAGCAGCTCAGATCCCCCCGCGAGGGGGGGAGAGCAGAGAAGAAAGACGCAGTGGGTGCTAGCGGGCCAGAGTGCCGCGTCGCAATTAAGAGAGAGAGGGGATAGGAATCCCTGCCCACAGAGGGGAGCAGAAACGAAGCACCCGCCCTACCCCACGTCACCCTACCCACTAACTTACCCCAACGGAAGCGAGAAAGAGAGCCCTGTCTGCTCGATCCACTGGGAGAGCAGCGAAGATAGATAAAGTTTGGGCCTGGCAGGTCAGTGCTGCTCAGGCAATTAAGTGTGGAGAAATTAGACCATCCCCTGTCTCTAGAGGGAAGAGACCGGAACGAAGAAAAAACGCATGCAAAAAACCAACAAAAGCAGGTCTCAATTACCAGCTAGTGGTGTTGGTCCCGAGATTCCAGTCTCCCAAAAAAGGGGATCGGTTTCCGGGTCCAAGCTCCCAACTACCCACTAACTTACCCCAACGGAAGCGAGAAAGAGAGCCCTGTCTGCTCGATCCACTGGGAGAGCAGCGAAGATAGACAAAGTTTGGGCCTGGCAGGTCAGTGCTGCTCAGGCAATTAAGTGTGGAGAAATTAGACCATCCCCTGTCTCTAGAGGGAAGAGACCGGAACGAAGAAAAAACGCATGCAAAAAACCAACAAAAGCAGGTCTCAACTACCAGCTAGTGGTGTTGGTCCCGAGATTCCAGTCTCCCAAAAAAGGGGATCGGTTTCCGGGTCCAAGCTCCCACAAATGTGGAGTCGGTCCTTGCTAACGAAGGTTAGTATGAAAACACCTTAACCTATCCAGAAACCCGGTGGCGGACAGTTTCGTAACTGAGAGAACAGATACTACACTTTGATCTTGTCACGAGGGCCGACAAAGTCGTGGAAAATTCAATACATAAAATCAACAGCTTTAATTTCTATGAATCGTCATTCGCGTATCGGTGCGAAGTCAAGTGTCGGCGTTAGAAAGCCGTTCTTAACATGGAGAGATTGGGATACGGCCATTCCGAAAGTCGTTCTTAAAATGGAGAGAGGAGGGCGTTTTGTAACCATTCCGTACAAGCATCTAACAATTTAATAACAACCATCAAATGTTAAATAAAAATAAGATCAATAAAAAAATAAATAAAAATAAAAAAACATCAAATCAAATAAAAACAACGATCAATGTGTCATATCTGTTAACGAAAATTTTTTTTTTAATTATTAGCAAATAATTCAAAGTTTAGTATCTGTTTTATTATTATTAATGACAGTTTAAAGGCTCCAAAATCACTTTCGAATTCAACATCAACTGTCGCATTAACTCGCATCCCTACAATTCTGAAATCTCGTCCCAATAGTGTAGAAGCGCCCATTTCAACCTAATAACATGGATTTCAATATCTAATAAAAAACATGTACTAATTTTTATACAAATACAGAAAAAAGAAACGGTTACTACGTTTAGCCAGAAAGACATAATTAGTAATTATGCATTTATGTTACCGTGTTTTTGTATTTGCATTTCCTTTTTTGTTTTGTTTTTTTCGTTTTTTCATTTGAAATTCAAGTTTCACGACAACTTGATTACAATGTTAGAATACAAAGAATAGATTTCTAAATAACACCGTTTTTATTTCGGCACGGTAGCATAACTGCATATACTTTTGAAGGTTTTTGTTTTTTTCCTATTATAATCATACGTATATTTTGTGTCTATGACGTAACTGTTCCTTAGTTCGTCTTTATCAATGTTACAGCATATTCCAAATATCACATCCATCTGTAGAGTGGTTTATTTAAGTGATATTCATTAACAAATATAGGGTTTGTATTACTGTACACATAGATATAAATTATATTGAAAATTATATATAAAGAACGAAATGTGTAGTGTCTGTTCATTTTTTTTTTTCGTTTAATAACACGAGGTAATTATAATAACTTAAATAAAATATCATTTTTTTTTATTATTCACTTTAAACATTAAAAAAAAAACAAGATTATTATTTTACATAAAAGAAATGCTGAAATAAAATCACAAATTATACCAAAAATTACTTATCTTTCTTCTAGTGAAAACTCCCAGTAAAAATACATGTGTCTCTAACCACGACGTTTCGTGAAATGGCAAATTCCCCCCAAACATATTTCTTCCCGCGTTTATTTCATGTGAGCACGAGAGAGAGAGAGAGAGAGAGAGAGAGAGAGAGAAACAGAGAGAGGGGGGAGAAAGAGAGAGAGAGACAGAAAGAGAGAGAGGGGGAGAGAAAGACGGAAAATAATGAAATTATGAAAGTAATAAAACAATAAAACTTCCACCCACACACCCACACACTCCGCACGTGTTTGCACTCTTGCCCGGGGTCAAACGGAAGTTAAATGAAATGTCGTCAAAGTTTTGTTTCTGTCATGACGTGGCGAAGGGTGGGGGTATGAAGCGAATTTGAAATTCAACGAATTTTATTTCAACGCGCCAATTCCTCCCCCTCCCGCCGCCTCCCTCTTTCGGATCGTAAAAATAACTGTTTTTTTTTTGTTATTAAATTGTATTTTTTTAAGAAATCGTTACCTTAAAAGTTCAGAAAGCCATTCTTAATGTAGAGAGGATCATGTTAACTATTCTGTCCAATAATTTAATAAGCAGAAGATCTGATAAAAATTCAATTTAACTTGTATTAACACTTTCAATCTCTCCATGATAAGAACGGCTTTCTGAAAAAAAAACACCTCACAATCTGGAAAGCCGTTCTTACCATGGAGAGATTGGGCTCCCCCCAATTCCGAAAGTCGTTCTTAAAATGGGGAGAGGAAGGCGTTTTGTAACTATTCCGTACAGTCACCTAACTATTTAATAAAAAAAAAACATCGGGTTTGTATTACTGTACACATAGATTCGAAAAAGTTGTCAAAAAACAAATATATAACAAATAAATGTTATCAAAAGGCAAGATAAGTTACTTTTCTACCAAACTGGATATAATTTTTGTGTTTTTATTCAAGGTAACATGTTTATTCAGCTCGAAAAACATAGTGTTTACCGATGTATTGGAACATTCAAAATGGCGTCTGATTCTCTCTTTAACACGGTAAGTTTGGGAAAAGGTGTTATAAATAAAAAACTATACACAATACTACTAAAAACCCGCCGAATATATGTCCACCTATGTCACGGTAACATATATTGATCGAGTTTGTACAGTATTTTATCTGGGTTTTTATTTATAACACCTTTTCCCAAACTTACGGCTGAATAAACATGTTATATTGAATAAAAACACGAAAAATATATCCAGTTGGGTAGAAAAGTAACTTATCTTGCCTTTGATAACATTTATTTGTTATATATTTGTTTTTATTACAACTTTTTCGAATCTATGTGTACAGTAATACAACACCAAAACATTAAATGTTAAATGAAAATAAGATCAATAAAAAATAAATAAATATAAAATACATCAAATCAAATAAAATAAACGATCAATGTGTAGTATCTGTTAACGAAAATATTTTTTTATATACACGTTGACTTGCCTTGGTCTATAGAATCTAACTCTCATTCAGGTATGCTGAAAACGAATATCGCAAGGAAAAGTAGCTAAGACAAATAGTTTTAGAGCAAGTTTTATTAATGCGTGTATTGTGAAATGTAAATCACTGGCGACCATGTTTGAACAGTTTGAACAGGCGGCGTATGAAAGGGGCCAACTCTCAGTTTGTTCAGGTATGCTGAAAACGAATATCGCAGCAGAACTTAAAACACTTGTTCAAGTACGTAGAAGAGTAACTTATCTTGCCTTTGGTAACATTTATATATTATATATTTGTTTTGTATATCAACTTTTACGCTTGGTTGTCTTAACTCCGAAGGATTAACCTTAGAATTTCCACAGGTCTCATTAGTTAAAACGAATTATTTCGCGGTCCAAATTGGCGTGAAATAAACAAATCTGACTGACACAGGGTTTGCCATTTCCGGTTGTCGCCGCCGACAACGCTCTTATATTTACAATCGAAAGCGTCGCCAAGTCCGTTCGTCGCTGTGTCTGTGTGTGTACCTATTTACTATGCCTCCCCACGGGACAGAGTTAGACACCAGGGTCGTTTTTTTAACGTGGAGAAAAGGTACAAAAATAAAAACTGTCTCAGTCGTGAAGGATTTCTCCTCCACCGAAAGAGAACAAGAAATAGAAGTGCAGCATCTGAAGAACAGATGGTATTTATTTGCTCCCCCACCACCGAGCAAATTAGGCACAAGGCCGATTTTTAATGTGAGGACTGAGGGGGAAATGGGGAACAACTCCCCGGGGAGTAGGGGAGCGGGATGGTGACAATTGGTATGAAGGGTTACCCCTACATTGACCAAGGTCTTATATGTGGGGTCAGCCCCATATACGGTCTTTGCTGGCAGTATCTGCCGGAACAGATGGTATTTATTTGCTCCCCCACCAAGCAAATTAGGCACAAGGCCGATTTTTAATGTGAGGAGTGAAGGGAGGGGGAAGGGAAAAAGGGGACCAGCTCCCGAGAGGTGGGAAATGGGAGCTGGTTAATGGTCAGGCATGTGGGGTTGCCCCCACATCTGGTCTTTGCTAGTCATAGCTAGTCATAGCCTGCAGTATCTGCCGGAACATCTTGTCACGAGGGCCGGCAAAGTCGTAAAATTCAATACATAAAATCAACAGCTTTCATTTCTATGTATCGTCATTCGCGTATCGGTGCGAAGTCGAGTGTCGGCGTTCTTGTCTCATTGAAGGGGAAGTAAGTTTTTTAACACAGTTGCGTTGGAAATGCATTTCTGCACGTGCATGGCTGGACGATAAGAATAACATTACAAATAAAAACAATAATTATTATCTTCAAGTCTCTTCTTAAAGGGGCTTTTCGGCTGGCTACGAAGTTACAACTAGCTAATCGACACTCGACACTGTCAATGAGTTATGCGAAACAGACGGACTGTTCCGCTGTATCACAGTTATTAAGTGTGGTTAGACTGAAACTCATTAAAGCCAGTAATCTAAGTTTCAACTTGCTAATAGACATTCGGCACTTTCAATGAGTTATGCGATCACCGCCACTTGTCCAAAAACGGACTGTTCCGCTGTATCACAGTTATTAAGGGTGGTTAGAGTGTAACTCATCAGAGCCAGTAACCTAACTTACAACTAGCTAGTTGACATTCGACACTGTCATTGAGTTATGCGATACACTGCTAATTGTCCAGAGACGGACTGTTCTACTGTATCACAGTTGTAAAGGGTGGTTAGACTAAAACTCATAAGAGCCAGTAATCTAATTTACAACTAGCTTATCGACAGTAGACATTTTCACTGAGTTTACGTGTGTGTGTGTGTGTGTGTGTGTGTGTGTGTGTGTGTGTGCTTCGTTAACATTCGGACTGTCATTTTAAAATCGTTCGGGTATGCTGAAAACGAATATCGCAAGGAAAATTAGCACAGACACGTAGTTTTCGATTTATTAATGCGTGTATTTTGAAATGTAAATCACTGGCGACCATGTTTGAACAGGCGGCATATGAAAGGGACCAACCTTCAGTTTGTTGAGGTATGCTGAAAACGAATATCGCAAGGAAAATTAGCAGAGACAAATAGTTTTGGAGCTAGTTTTATTAATGCGTGTATTTTGAAATGTAAATCACGGCGACCATGTTTGAACAGTTTGAACAGGCGGCGTATGAAAGGGGCCAACTCTCAGTTTGTTCAGGTATGCTGAAAACGAATATCGCAGCAGAACTTAAAACACTTGTTCAAGTACGTAGAAGAGTAACTTATCTTGCCTTTGGTAACATTTATATATTATATATTTGTTTTGTATATCAACTTTTACGCTTGGTTGTCTTAACTCCGAAGGATTAACCTTAGAATTTCCACAGGTCTCATTAGTTAAAACGAATTATTTCGCGGTCCAAATTGGCGTGAAATAAACAAATCTGACTGACACAGGGTTTGCCATTTCCGGTTGTCGCCGCCGACAACGCTCTTATATTTACAATCGAAAGCGTCGCCAAGTCCGTTCGTCGCTGTGTCTGTGTGTGTACCTATTTACTATGCCTCCCCACGGGACAGAGTTAGACACCAGGGTCGTTTTTTTAACGTGGAGAAAAGGTACAAAAATAAAAACTGTCTCAGTCGTGAAGGATTTCTCCTCCACCGAAAGAGAACAAGAAATAGAAGTGCAGCATCTGAAGAACAGATGGTATTTATTTGCTCCCCCACCACCGAGCAAATTAGGCACAAGGCCGATTTTTAATGTGAGGACTGAGGGGGAAATGGGGAACAACTCCCCGGGGAGTAGGGGAGCGGGATGGTGACAATTGGTATGAAGGGTTACCCCTACATTGACCAAGGTCTTATATGTGGGGTCAGCCCCATATACGGTCTTTGCTGGCAGTATCTGCCGGAACAGATGGTATTTATTTGCTCCCCCACCAAGCAAATTAGGCACAAGGCCGATTTTTAATGTGAGGAGTGAAGGGAGGGGGAAGGGAAAAAGGGGACCAGCTCCCGAGAGGTGGGAAATGGGAGCTGGTTAATGGTCAGGCATGTGGGGTTGCCCCCACATCTGGTCTTTGCTAGTCATAGCTAGTCATAGCCTGCAGTATCTGCCGGAACATCTTGTCACGAGGGCCGGCAAAGTCGTAAAATTCAATACATAAAATCAACAGCTTTCATTTCTATGTATCGTCATTCGCGTATCGGTGCGAAGTCGAGTGTCGGCGTTCTTGTCTCATTGAAGGGGAAGTAAGTTTTTTAACACAGTTGCGTTGGAAATGCATTTCTGCACGTGCATGGCTGGACGATAAGAATAACATTACAAATAAAAACAATAATTATTATCTTCAAGTCTCTTCTTAAAGGGGCTTTTCGGCTGGCTACGAAGTTACAACTAGCTAATCGACACTCGACACTGTCAATGAGTTATGCGAAACAGACGGACTGTTCCGCTGTATCACAGTTATTAAGTGTGGTTAGACTGAAACTCATTAAAGCCAGTAATCTAAGTTTCAACTTGCTAATAGACATTCGGCACTTTCAATGAGTTATGCGATCACCGCCACTTGTCCAAAAACGGACTGTTCCGCTGTATCACAGTTATTAAGGGTGGTTAGAGTGTAACTCATCAGAGCCAGTAACCTAACTTACAACTAGCTAGTTGACATTCGACACTGTCATTGAGTTATGCGATACACTGCTAATTGTCCAGAGACGGACTGTTCTACTGTATCACAGTTGTAAAGGGTGGTTAGACTAAAACTCATAAGAGCCAGTAATCTAATTTACAACTAGCTTATCGACAGTAGACATTTTCACTGAGTTTACGTGTGTGTGTGTGTGTGTGTGTGTGTGTGTGTGTGTGTGTGTGTGTGTGCTTCGTTAACATTCGGACTGTCATTTTAAAATCGTTCGGGTATGCTGAAAACGAATATCGCAAGGAAAATTAGCACAGACACGTAGTTTTCGATTTATTAATGCGTGTATTTTGAAATGTAAATCACTGGCGACCATGTTTGAACAGGCGGCATATGAAAGGGACCAACCTTCAGTTTGTTGAGGTATGCTGAAAACGAATATCGCAAGGAAAATTAGCAGAGACAAATAGTTTTGGAGCTAGTTTTATTAATGCGTGTATTTTGAAATGTAAATCACGGCGACCATGTTTGAACAGGCAGCATATGAAAGGGGCCAACCCTCAGTTTGTTCAGGTATGCTGAAAACGAATATCGCAAGGAAAATTAGCACAGACAGACGAATAGTTTTCGAGATAGTAATGCGTGTATTTTGAAATGTAAATCACTGGCGACCATGTTTGAACAGGCGGCATATGAAAGCGGCCAACCATCAAGTTGTTCAGGTATGCTGAAAACGAATATCGCAAGGAAAATTAGCAGAGAATGACCGACTACTAGTTTTGGAGCTTGTTTTATTAATGCGTGTATTTTGAAATGTAAATCACTGGCGACCATGTGTGAACAGTTTTAACAGGCGGCATATGAAAGGGGCCAATCCTCAGTTTGTTCAGGTATGCTGAAAACGAATATCGCAAAGAAAACCAGCACAGACTGACTATAGACTCACCATCAAAGTATTGAAATATTTTTTATTTTATAAAGGAATCACTACTTATCAAGCCCCAGAGGCCACTCGAGGATAAGGGTTAAAGTGTGTACATACAGTAGTCAATGGACAATATCATAGTAATCGTTAGAAGTGTAAATTTGGTAAATTGGATTATTTAAGAGGAACGGCTCATCAAGAACTTGTTTACATTGGACTTGAAGACGACGAAATAAAAATATAAAGTTGAAAGAACTAGCAAAAAATATCATTTTAACGATGCATTTCAAATCGTAAACTGCCTGTTTACATTTTTTTTTACATTTTTCGAAGATAATAAAAAGTGTAAAAAAAAGCAAACCTTTAGAATCCTAAAAAGATCTCCCGGGAGCATTTTTGCAACATGAAAAATATACAAACCAAAATAAAGAGAGGAGGCAACCCTGCTCAAAAATATGGCTTATTACATCGCCTAAAAAAAGAAGAAGAATCGGTGGCTCCGTGGGGAAGTAAATTGTATTCTTTTTTCTAACTTAGTTTTAAAAAGTTTTTATTGCTAACATTTATTTTCATGAACTCTAACCACACCTCACAACCCTAATCCGGCCGGTCGGGGAAAAACGTTTTTATTTTTTTAAATTTTCGTGAATACGACAACACACATACGCACGCATGTACACACATACACACACACACACGCACGCACACATAAGCATATCGCTTGTAACCAAGCTAAAGAAGAGAGAGAGAGTGGGGGAAGGAGAGAAAGGATCGTACGTGCCGGGGTCAAACAGAAGTTAAATGAAATCGATTATAAATCGCTCGACAAAGTTGTGTCAGAACTTTTTATTCTATGAAACTTAAGATTAATAAAACGAAATAATCGTGACCCGTGGAAATTTCATGGCGAATATTTCGCATTCAAGAGAACAAAACGAAAAAGTAGTGAACAAATAAATATATAAGAAAATGAATGTTACCAAAGGCAAGGTAAGTTACTCTTCTACCTAGATCACATTTTTGTTGTTTTAACTTATTTTAAAACGTTTATTTAACACAAACAAAAGTAGCGCACGGTTTTAAGTTAGAACAATAAAGAAGTGTCTGACATTTTACAGACATCTTGTGAGACTCGATAATCGCTCCAAACTCGAAAATTAAGCAAAATACTGGTAGGAACACATCCAATAAATGTCAGCAAACGTTCGAACATGTTTTCTTTTTCACATTAGCGAAACACTTATCAGAGAAAAAGCGAAAATGAGAAGCAAACACAAATGAAGAAGTCGGTTTTTATCGTTGAGCACAAAAACAACAAAAAAAAGAGTATCTAATCTAATAGGCCCCGTGCGTGCTATAGGTCAATCTCCAACGTCTGTCCCATCGCCTCCTCGGTGTTGCATCCCTGTTTACAAGTACTTTAATGGGATGTGCTCTGATGAACCCATAGCACTTATACCAGTGCCCGGAAAACTTGTCCAGAGAAAACTCGTCTCCGGAAAAACCGTACCCGGAAAACTCGAACCGTCAGTTTTTTCAGGTATGCTGAAAACGAATATCGCAAGGAAAATTAGCAGAGAAAAATAGTCTTGGAGCTAGTTTTATTAATGCGTGTATTTTGAAATGTAAATCACTGGCGACCATATATATATATATATATATATATATATTATATTTTTAACTTTTTATAACTTTTTAAATTACCGGGTGCTAACCCCTCTCTCTCTCTCTCTCTCTCTCTCTCTCTCTCTCTCTCTCTCTCTCTCTCTCTCTCAACGACGCACACACCCACATACACACACACTTGCATAAACACACACACACACACGCCCACGTTCACTCTTCAAACTAAACAAATTTAACTCAGCACACACACACACACATACACACACTCGCATAAAGACACCAACACACACAAACACAAAGTATTACTCTGTGTGTGCGTGCGTGCGTGCGTGCGCGCATATCACGCCACATTCACTCTTCAACTAAACAAGTTTAAATCAACCAATGAAAAGGCAGCTAGGTAACACAAACTCCATAAAAGGTAAAAAGGTTGCGACATCGACTGCGAACTGTTCGGTTTTTCCCGGAAAAGTTAACGGTTTTCACGGCGATGGTGAAATATAAAAAGAGGCCTAAAACGGGCTGTAAATTCAGTTTGGACCCTGGCAGCGAGATGAGTTCCGGAAGAATAGATGACCAGCCAGTCGACCCAGCTAAGCCGCCGCCCTGCCGCTCCTCTGTCTACTTCTCTGATGTCAAAAAAAAAAAGGTATTTCTTGTCGTTTCAAAGTAGATGACGCATTTATTTCAGTTGTGTAAACTGCACAAGTGTTCAAATGAACGTTGTTAGTATGAGCACAGTTCATAAACACGTCGAATTTCTTTTCAAATTTCGACACTTGTGTAGTTTACACGATTTTAACGTTTAACGTCTTTTTATATTTTATTATACTGTTAGAAAGCCAGCCAACAAATATTACCGTGACAATTGTGCAGTTTATAGACCATGCTGTTCTTGGTTAAAATATTTAAATTTAAATCTAAATTAACGTCTTTTTTTTTTTAATTTGTTAGATGAAAGCATACATATAATATTATTTAAGGGTGGTCAATAAACTATAGAATTACCGTGACAATTGTGCAATTTATAAACCGTGCTGTTCTGGGAAAAAAATATTAAAATTTAATCTTAATTAACGTCTTTTTTTTTTAATTTGTTAGATGAAA
Source organism: Euprymna scolopes (assembly GCF_053919585.1). Classification (NCBI taxonomy): domain Eukaryota; kingdom Metazoa; phylum Mollusca; class Cephalopoda; order Sepiida; family Sepiolidae; genus Euprymna; species Euprymna scolopes. The sequence continues at coordinate 148,011,707 of NC_136527.1, forward strand.
GCATACATATAATATTATTTAAGGGTGGTCAATAAACTATAGAATTACCGTGACAATTGTGCAATTTATAAACCGTGCTGTTCTGGGAAAAAATATTAAAATTTAAATCTAAATTAACGTCTTTTTTTTTAAATTTGTTAGGTGAAAGCATACATATAATATTATTTAAGGGTGGTCGATAAACTATAGAATTACCGTGACAATTGTGCAGTTTATAATCCGTGCTGTTCTGGGGAAAAAATATTAAAATTTAAATCTAAATTAACGCCTTTTTTTTTTAATTTGTTAGATGAAAGCATGTATATAATATTATTTAAGGGCGGTCCATAAACTGTAGAATTACCGTGACAATTGTGCAGTTTATAAACCGTTCTTTTATTGGATAAAATACTGGATGTGTATTTTCCCCCCTAAAGTCCAACCCTATCCTCACCGTGGTAGGGGGGTGTAACGTTGTAGTTTAATAGCTACACGGCTAAATGGGCTCTGGCAAAAAAAAAAAAAAATCCAGAAAATGTCGGCATTAGTTTGTTGCGTCCGTCATCTGGTCGTCTTTTTATACGCTTGCATGTGGCGAGCAAAAAGGCGTGATGGGGGCAGGCTGAAAGGAGAACAATACCCGAAAGATGTAAACCGAACGAAAGAGAAAAATGGGCCTCCCTGCAAGGCCCCGTGTTCTCCCCAGCCTGCTCCCAGTTTCCCCGACTTTGCATGCAACTGGTTTTGAGCTTTTGGAAAGCTCTTTTCTCAGTGTCGGGGTGTTGACTCCACTTCCAAGTTAACAAATAGCTGCAAGTCTGGGTACGGTCCGATTGGTTCCGAAGCTCTTCCGCTGTGAGGTGCGCTTTCGAATCTCCCGAAGGGGGCTACCCTCTAAGCAGGCGACACGTGCTCGTGTTACTATATAATGCAGGCTTGCCTCGACTCGACTAAGGACGACTAGAGTTCGACTAGATTGTGTGCTCACAAGCCGCTTTAAGGCCGCTTTTATTATTCCTACTGTCTAGGAACTCCGAAACGGTATGGTAGTGCAATTATATATGACCGTCCTCCAATACGAAATGGTAGTGCAATTATATATGACGGTCCTCCGACATGACAGTAGGAATGCCAGTTTTGTGAGCGATCATCGCCGTCTTATGAACACAAACTATTGGTATCTTTACGAATCCTGTTGGGTAGAGAGAACACCTCTGTTTTCTGCTCCGCCTGTTATTCTGAGTAGAAACCGCTTTTTAGGAGATGTTCGCAGCAAAGCTTGTTTTTATATAGTGCCCCTCCTTTCGGGAGTTCATCACCTCGCTGCCCAGACACGAGCTTTCCCCGGTGGAACCTCTCTTTTTTTCTTTTTTTATTTATTTTACTTTCCAGTTTCATGGCGAACGAACAGTCACGAGCAAGTGGTCTGCACCAACAGGAAGATGAGTATAGTATCACCCTTTCTTCTTTCTATTTCGATTTCAGTCTTTGTGATTTGATAATTTAATTTAACTGTTTCCATTGTTCCAGCTTTCACACAGCAGTAGATTATAAACACTATAAACATCATCTCTTTTTTATAGATTGGAACAAGCAATGAAACCTAGCAGCATCACCGTTCCTGTCTGCCACATGTCTTGTGCAGTTTGAATCAAGTATTTCTTTCTTTGCGTTCAAGCACATCTGGGTACACTTAAACTGCGTATGATGTATGTCTATCTGTTTCTTCCTACATTAGCATCTTGAAGTCTTCGCAGCAATCATTGTCATAGAAGTAGAGTAAGTATTCTTTTTCTTTCCTTCTGTGTGTATATTTCTGTAATTTCAGGTACTCCCCTTGATCATGGTGGAATTCTACTATAAGCTATTGTGAGAATTATGTGGATTGGAAAAAACAACTGAATCCAGCAGCATCACCTATCCTAGCTGCCACATGTTTCCTGTAGTTACAGAAGTCCTCAAGTAAGTGTTTCTTTCTTTGTGTACATGCACATCTGGGTAAAATCAAATTCTAAACTATTAGCTTTATTTAAATGAATGCAGTTCTGCTTGTATTTCTTCTCATCAGCTAACTTATGCAACTACAAAAAAAAAAAAAAAAAAAATAAAGTAGTACATTTGATCATAACCAGAAAGTTGAATATATCATTTAAAAAAAATCCATTAGTTATGTTGTCTCTCTTTATTATATAAATCAAAAAAAAGTTTTTAAATTATTAAAAGAAAAAAAATCCTCACATTAAAAAATATATATATGTAACAAAGAACACAAACAAACATGAAATTGCCATGAGTTTCAGCAAGAAGCAGAACAGAGAAAAAGTGGAGATAACACCTGGGAAGTAACAGGTAAGAATTTTCCTTATTTCTTATCTCAACTAGCACATAGATTTTTTTCAAATATACATTACAAAAAATTACCCAAGTAAAACAATTGATGGAAAAACTAAGCATTAAAATTCAATTAAGCATAAAAAAGATAACTTCTAATAATTATGTCATCTATATACAAATTGTCTCCCTTTAATATGTGTATGTATATATATATACATATATATATATATATAATCAAGGGAGACAATTTGTATATAGACGACAATTATTAGAAGTTATTTTTTTATTGAAATATATGTATATATATATATATTTATATATATAATATATATATTCAAGGGAGACAATTTTTATATAGATCATAATTATTTGAAGTTATTTAATTCAAATATATATATATATATATATATATTTATTTCAATTAAAAAAATAACTTCTAATAACTGTCTTCTATATTCAAATTGTCTCCCTTGAATATATATATATATATATATATATATATATATATATATATATTCGAGGGAGACAATTTGTATAAAGATCACATAATCATTAGAACTTATTCTTTTTAATTCACATAAATATATATATATATATATATATAATATATATATATATATATATATATATATATATTCAAGGCAGACAATTTGTATAAAGATCAGATAATTATTAGGAGTTATGTTTTAATTGATATAAATATGCATATATATATATATATATATATGAAAATAATGGAAATAGAAGTTATGTTTTAATTGATATATATATGAATATATATATATATATATATATGAATATATATATATTAATATATATATATATATATATATATATATATGAATATATATATATATATATATGAAAATATATATATATATATATATATATTATACTAGCATGAGTTCCTGCCGTAGCCCCGGTGTTTAGCGGTGTATGCTGCCCCCCTCCCCAACCAAAAAAAAAAAGCAGAAAAACGGTTAATTTTAGAAAATTTGACCCCTATTATGAACCTTTACAATTTATTGTTTTGGGCTCCAATGGAGATATTAAGTTAGATCCATGTCCAAGGAAACTATATGTAAAATTTCAAGTGTTTAGACCCATAATTGTCGGAGGAAATTAGTAGGGTTCTCAAAGGCCAAATCATTGAACTTTGACCCCTTAATTGCAAAATTTCTGTTCAAATACAAATCACATAGATTTTCTAAAATCTCAGTACCCTTTGTATCAAAATTTGGAATATGTAGACTAAAATTGACAGAGAAATGTACACACAGACAGACATATTCAATTCTATAGATAGATAGATAGATAGATAATGAGAGACAGAAAGATAAATATATACAATGATTAATGAATTAGTAGAGATAGTTGTTAAATTTTTGGAAATATGTATGGCAATTTGATGATAAGACTTAGAGCTAACTGTTAATATTTAAAATATATACACAGAAATTCAAATGAAAGGACTTATATGTAGAGTGCTCAATACATCAGTAGAGCAAGGTAATAACTTAAAAAAAAATGTAAACGTCAATTTAGATAACCAAAATTTTTTTGGTATTCTTGTGTGAATATGACATAATGTAATATAAATTTTAATAATTTTATTCTAACTGTTATGATTCTCAATGATAAATCTAAAATGTCAATATATATATATATAAATATTTATATATATATATATTTCAATAAAAAAACACTTCTAATAATTATGTGATCTATAAAACAATTGTCTCCCTTGTACATATATATATAGATTATATATATATATAATATATATATTATATATATTTATATATATATATATATATATTTACTTAAAAAAAATAACTTCTAATAATTATGTGATCTATATATAAATTGTCTCCCTTGAATATATATATATATATATATATATATATATATATATATATATATATATATATATATATATATATATTTCAATTAAAAATATATATATATAATTATAAAAAAAAAAAAATCACTTCTAACAATTATGTGATCTATATACAAATTGTCTCCCATTTTTTTAGCACTATTTAAAGTGTAATTAATAAGTAGAAATCTAAATAAAATATCTTTATTGCTCTATGTCTAATTGAGCACTCTTATATAACTCTAGTTAAATCTTAATGTTTATTTTTCCTGTAATAAAATAAACGTTTTATAATATCAGCTCTGTCTAGTTTTGAACACTATTTGAAGTGTATTAATTAAGTTCAAATCTAAATAAAATGTCTTCATTGCTCTATGTCTTATATGACTAGTTGAATCTTAATGTTTATTTATCCTGTAATAAAATAACATACATATAAAAATTGAATATATATAAATATATATATATATATATATCAATTAAAAAAATAACTCCTAATAATTATGTTACATATATACAAATTGTCTCCCTTGAATATATATATATATATATATATATATATATATATATATTATATATATATTTATTTCAATAAAAAAACTTTTAATAATTAGGTAATCTATGTATTACTTGTCTCCCTTGAATATATATATATATTATATATATATATATATATATATATATATATATATATATATATATATATATATATATATATATATATTTTATATATATATATATGTATTTATATATATATATATTTCAATAAAACAATAACTTCTAATAATTATGTGATCTATATAACAATTGTCTCCCTTGAACATATATATACAGATTATATATATAAAATATACATATATTATATATATATATATATATATTTATATATATACATATATATATATATATATTCATTTAGAAAAAAAATAACTTCTAATAATTATGTGATCTATATATAAATTGTCTCCTTTGAATATATATATATATATATATATATATTTATGTATTTATTTCAATAAAAAAGTAAGTTCTAATAATTATGTGATCTATATACAAATTGGCTCCCTTGAATATATATATATATTTCAATTAAAAAAATAACTTCTAATAATTATATATAAAAATTGAATAAATATATATATATATATATATATATATATATATTTCAATTAAAAAAACAACTTCTATAAATTATGTGATATATATACAAATTGTCTCCCTTGAATATATATATATATATATATATATATATATATATATATATATATATATATATATATAAAATATAAAGTTATTTCATTAAAAACAAACTTCTAATAATTATGTTATCTATGTATTAATTGTCTCCCTTTAATATATAAATATACATATTATATATATATATATATATATATTTATATATATATATATTTCAATAAAAAAATAACTTTTATAATTAAGTTATCTATATAACAATTGTCTCCCTTAAATATATATATATATATATATATATATATATATTTATTTCAATAAAAAAATAAGTTCTAATAATTATGTGATCTATATACTAATTGTCTCATTGAATATATATATATATATATATATATATATATATATTTATATAGATTTCGATAAAAAATTACTTCTAATAATTATGTGATGTATATACAAATTGTCTCCCTTTTTTAGCACTACTTTAAGTGTAATTATAAAGTACAAATCTAAATAAAATGTCTTCATTTCTCTATGACTATTTGAGCACTCTTATATTACTCTAGTTAAATCTTAATGTTTATTTATCCTGGGATAAAATAAACGTTTTATAATATCAGCTCTGTCTAGTTTTTAGCACTATTTAAAGGGTATTTATTAAGTACAAACCTAAATAAAATGTCTTTATTGCTATCTGTCTCATTGAGAACTCTTATATTACCAGTTGAATCTTAATGTTTATTTATCCTGAAATAAAATAAAATACATATAAAAATTGAATGACTACATATATATATATTCCAATTAAAAAAAAAACTTCTAATAATTATGTGATATATATACAATTTGCTTCCTTTGAATATATATATATATTATATATATATATATATATATATTTTTATTTCAATAAAAAAAAATTCTAATAATTAGGTTATCTATGTATTAATTGTCTCCCTTAAAAAACTTATAATTATTTGATCTATATAACAATTGTCCCCCTTGAACATATATATATTATATATATAAAATATATATATATATGTATTTATTTAAAAAAAATAACTTCTAATAATTATGTGATCTATCTATAAGTTGTCTCCCTTTTTTAGCACTAAAGTGTAATTATTAAGTACAAATCTAAATAAAATGTCTTTATTGCTCTATGTCTAATTGAGCACTCTTATATAACTCTAGTTAAATCTTAATGTTTACTTATCCTGTAATAACATAAACGGTTTATAATATCATCTCTGTCTAGTTTTGAACACTATTTAAAGTGTATTTATTAAGTACAAATCTAAATAAAATGTCTTTATTGCTCTATGTCTCAGTGAGCACTCTTATATGACTCTATTTATATCTTAATGATTATTTATCCTGGAATGAAATATACGTTTTACAATATCAGCTCTCTCTAGTTTTTAGCACTATTTAAAGGGTATTTATTAAGTACAAACCTAAATAAAATGTCTTTATTGCTCTATGTCTTATTGAGCACACTTATGTAACTAGTTGAATCTTAATGTTTATTTATCCTGTAATAAAATAAAATACATATAAATATTGAATGAATATATATATATATTTCAATTAAAAAAATAACTTCTAATAATTATGTGATATATATACAAACGACCCCCTTGAATATATATATATTTAATTCAATAAAAACAACTTCTAATAATTAGGTGATCTATGTATTAATTGTCTCCATTGATTATATATATATTATATCTATATATACATATATATTATATATATATATTTAGTTATATATATATTTCAATAAAAAAATAACTTCTAATAATTATGTGATCTATATAACAATTGTCTCCCTTGAACATATATATATATAGACTATATATATATATAAAATATATATAGATTATATATATATATAAAATATATATATATTATATATATATATAAATATATTTATATATATATATTTATTAAAAAAAATTCCTTCTAATAATTATGTGATCTATATATAAATTGTCTCCCTTGAATATATATATATATATATATATATATATATATATATATATATATATATATATATATATATATATATATATTTATTTCAATAAAAAAAATAAGTTATAATAATTATGTGATCTATATATCAATTGTCTCCCTTGAATATATATATACATATATGTATTTCAACAGAAAATTACATCCAATAATTATGTGATCTCTATACAAATTGTCTCCCTTTTTTAGCACTATTTAAAGTGTAATTATAAATTAGAAATCTAAATAAAGTGTCTTCATTGCTCTATGTCTAATTGAGAACTCTTATATAACTCTAGTTAAATCTTAATGTTTACTTATCCTGTAATAAAATAAACGTTTTATAATATCAGCTCTGTCTAGTTTTGATTACTATTTTAAAGTGGATTTATTAAGTACAAATCTAAATAAAATGTCTTTATTGCTCTATGTCTAATCGAGCACTCTTATATAACTCTAGTTACATCTTAATGTTTATTTTTTCTGTACTAAAATAAACATTTTATAATATCAGCTCTGTCTAGTTTTGAACACTATTTAAAGGGTATTTATTAGTACAAACCTAAATAAAATGTCTTTATTGGTCTATGTCTCATTGAGCACTCTTATATAACTAGTTTAATCTTTATGTTTATTAATCCTGTAATCAAATAAAATACATATAAAAATTGAATGAATATATATATATATATATATTTCAATACAAAAAAATAACTTCTAATAATTATGTTATATATATACAAATTGTCTCCCTTGAATATATATATATATATATATATATATATATATATATTTATATTTCAATAAAAAAAACTTCTAAGAATTAGGTGATCTATGTACTAATTATGTCCCTTGAATATATATATATTGTATATATATATATATATGTATATATATATATATTTTATATATATATATTTCAATAACTAAAATAACTTCTAATAATTATGTGATCTATATATAGATTGTCTCCCTTGAATATATATATATATATATATATATATTTCAATAAAAAAAATAACTTCTAATATTTATTTGATCTATATACAAATTGTCTCCTTGAATATATATATATATATATATATATATATATATATATATATATATATTTCAATTAAAAAAATTACTTCTAATAATTATGTGATCTATATAAAAATTGTCTCCCTTTCTTTAGCACTATTTAAAGTGTAATTATTAAGTACAACTATAAATAAAATGTCTTTATTGCTCTATGTCTAATTGAGCACTCTTATATAACTCTAGTTAAATCTTAATGTTTACTTACCCTGTAATAACATAAACGTTTTATAATATCAGCTCTGTCTAGTTTTGCACACGATTTAAAGTGTATTTATTAAGTACAAATCTAAATAAAATGTCTTTATTGCTCTATGTCCCATTGAGAACTCTTATATAACTAGTTGATTCTTAATGTTTATTTATCCTGTAATAAAATAAAATACGTATAAAAATTGAATGACTTATATATTTAAATAAAAAAAGTCACTTCTAATAATTATGTGATATATATACAAATTGTCTCCATTAAACATATATATATATATATTATATATTATATATATATATATATTTGTTTCAATAAAAAAACTTCTAATAATTAAGTGATCTATATATTAATTGTCTCCCTTGAATATATAAATACATCTTTTATATATATAAATATATATTTATATATATATATATATACATATATATATATTTCAATAAAAAATAACTTATAATTATGTGATCTATATAACAATTGTCTCCCTTGAACATATAAATTAAATTCATAGATTATATATATATATATATATTGATATATATATATATATATATATATATATATATATATATATTTATTTAAAAAAAATAACTTCTAATAATTATGTGATCTATCTATAAATTGTCTCCCTTTTTTTACCACTAAAGTGTAATTATTAAGTACAAATCTAAATAAAATGTCTTTATTGCTCTATGTCTAATTGAGCACTCTTATATAACTCTAGTTAAATCTTAATGTTTACTTATCCTGTAATAACATAAACGGTTTATAAACTCAGCTCTGTCTAGTTTTGAACACTATTTAAAGTGTATTTATTAAGTACAAATCTAAATAAAATGTCTTTATTGCTCTATGTCTCAGTGAGCACTCTTACATGACTCTATTTAAATCTTAATGTTTATTTATCCTGGAATGAAATGAACGTTTTATAATATCAGCTCTGTCTTGTTTTTAGCACTATTTAAAGGGTATTTATTAAGTACAAACCTAAATAAAATGTCTTCATTGCTCTATGTCTCATTGAGCACACTTATATAACTAGTTGAATCTTTATGTTTATTTATCCTGTAATAAAATAAAATACATATAAAAATTTATATTTCAATTAAAAAAATGACTTCTAATAATTATGTGATATATATACAAACGAACCCCTTGAATATATATATATATTTAATTCAATGAAAAAAACTTCTAATAATTAGGTGATCTATGTATTAATTGTCTCCCTTGATTATATATATATATTATATCTATATATATAAATATATATTTTATATATATATATTTAGTTATATATATATATATATATATATATTTCAATAAAACAATAACTTCTAATAATTATGTGATCTATATAACTATTGTCTCCCTTGAACATATATATATAGACTATATATATATATATAAAATATATATAGATTATATATATATATATAAATGTCTTCATTGCTCTATGTCTAATTGACCACTCTTATATAACTCTAGTTAAATCTTTATGTTTACTTATCCTGTCATAAAATAAACGTTTTATAATATCAGCTCTGTCTAGTTTTGAATACTATTTAAAGGGTATTTATTAAGTACAAACCTAAATAAAATGTCTTTATTGCTCTATGTCTCATTGAGCACTCTTATATAACTAGTTGAATCTTAATGTTTATTTATCCTGTAATAAAAAAAATACATATAAAAATTGAATATATATATATATATATAAATATATATAAAAATATATCAATTAAAAAAATAACTTCTAATAATTATGTGATATATGTACAAATTGTCTCCCTTGAACATATATATATATATATTATATATATTTATTTCAATAAAAAAATAACTTCTAATAATTATGTGATCTATATATAAATTGTCTCCCTTAAATATAGGTTTATATATATATATATATATATATATATATATATACATATATATATATTTCAATAAAAAAAATATGTTCTAATAATTATGTGATCTGTATACTAATTGTCTCATTGAATATATACATATATATATATATATATTTCAATAAAAAATTTCTTCTAATAATTATGTGATGTATATACAAATTGTCTCCCTTTGTTTAGCACTATTTAAAGTGTAATTATTAAATAAAAATCTAAATACAATGTCCTTATTGCTCTATGTCTTATTGAGCACTCTTATATAAATCTAGTTCAATCTTAATGTTTATTTATCCTGTAATAAAATAAACGTTTTATAATATCAGCTCTGTCTAGTTTTGAGCACTATTTTAAAGGGTTATTATTAAGTCAAAATGTAAATAACATGACTTTATTACTCTATGTCTCATTGATGGAATTGAAATAAAAAAAAATATATATATATATATATATTTACTTCAATTAAAAAAGACTTCCATTAATTATGTGATCTATATATAAATTGTCTCCCTTGTATATATATATATATATATATATATATATATTTCCTTAAAAAAATCACTTCTGATTATTATGTCATCTATATACAAATTGTCTCCCGTGAATATATATATATATATATATATATATATATATATATATATATATATATATATATATATATATATATTTTTTTTTTCAATAAAAAAAAACTTCTAATAATTATGTGATCTATATACAAATTGTCTCCCTTGAATATATATACAAAATAACTTCTAATCATTATGTGATGTATATATACATTGTCTCCCTTGAATATATATAGATATAGATTATATATATATATATATATGTATTTCAATTAAAAAAATAACTTCTAATTATGTCATCTATATACAAATTGTCTCCCTTGAATATATATATATATATATATATATATATATATATATATATATATATGTATTTCAAGTAAAAAAATAACTTCTAATAATTATGTGATCTATATATATACCAATGATGCTTGCATGTGCTCCATAGTTTTATATAGCTGTGTAGTAAGTTTAAAAATTGCTTTGTTTAATTATACAAGACGATTTTACTTTAAGAGTGCTCAATGCATTTAAAGAGCTTTGTAGTAAGAGTTGGAAATATTTTTGCAATTATTTTAGACAAATCTACTTCCAGAGTGCTCAATATATTAGTAGAGCTAAATAAAACATTTGAGAAACAGATATGGCATTTCAACTGCATAAATTTATTTTGACAGAGTACAATACATTAGTAGAGCTAAATATACACTTCCAAAAACATGTATGGCAATTCAGCTACACAAATATACTTAAGAGTGCTCAATAGATTAGTAGACGAAAGCATAAAATTCAGAAAACATGAGGAGCTCTGCAGTATGTTTTGAAAACCTAAATGTCAATACATAAGTATAGATATACTGTAAGTTTTTAATATATATATATATATATATATATATATATATATATATATATATATATATATATATATATGACAAGTATTTGAAACAAGTTTCCTATTTGTGTGCCTAATATATTTGAGAGCTCTATGGTAACTTTATAAAACATATTTCAAAATTATGTTAGATAAATTGTCTTTGAGAGTGCTCATTTAATTAAGTAGAGTTCTGCATTAGTTTTGGGGTATGGTTCTCACTTTATTAGGGCAATAACTTGGACACATTATACTATGGACAAATCCATTGAGGACAACCAAAGGTAACCTGTTTTTTTCGACTCTGCTGAATAAGACTCATCCGTCTTGGTTCACTCTTGGGACATTAAAACAAAAAAGGTGAAGAATTAAAAAAAGAATGCAAAAATGTAAATGTCTTTGCAACTCATTCATTTTCACTTTCATAACACAAAAACATCTGTAAAAACTTGATAAAAGAATGCACAAACAATAAAATACAAATTTGCTGTCTTGGAATCTGAATTCAGTAGAAACATCCCCTACTGAAATTCCTGCACACCTCAAAAAAAAAAAAAAAAGAAAAAAGATTCCTTCCCAATGCAATACTTTTCAAGCAATTACAGTGTCAGACTTGGTACTGCAATGACTCTGTAAACTGAAAAAATATACATAATAAAAAATGTTAAGCAAAATTGATTCATGTTAACACCTCTCCCAAGACCACAGATTAACTACAAAAATACTTGATAAAACAAGACACAATTACAAATGTGTATGAAAAAAATTAAAATAAAAAAAATGAAAAAAATCAACCAAGCAATTGCTCATGATTTTCTGGTGTTTGATGGAATGTGAGTAGGCATACAGCCTGGATAATTTTCCAAGGTAAGTGATGATATTCATCATTATTGTCTTTTTGGATTAGTTAAGATATATCTCATAACTATAATTGTTTTATGTATATATTTATATGTCTAGATGTTATGTCTGCTATTTGCATGTTCCCTATAGAAAAAAAGCTACATAAAATCTACAAGTGTATTCTGATGTAAAATTAACTAGTAAATACAATGCTTGTGTTCCTGATATACCAACTATTTCTTATTAGCATATAAGTTGAATCATGAAATGTATCTCCCTTGCCTGTCTCTCTTTATACCTCTGTATTTATCTAGATCTGTCTATCTCTCTTTTCTTATTCTATATCCCTATTCCTCGCCTTGCTATCCACTATGTGTGAACTTATAAATTTCAACATGTCTAGATTGATAAGCTTCTCATTTACCGGTACCTAACTCCCGTTTTGAAGTTAGAAGTTTTAACTTGATTACACATTTATATGCCAAGGCATCGATGAGGCACATCCAGACGCCAACCTACACGGTGCAGAGAAAGGACAGAAAAAAAACTAAGTCCCGATGTGCCTAGCAGATCAGAAGGCATTTTGCTACGCCTACATGCACCCAACATGGCAGTAGGCGTCGATCGGGCACTTCCAGACACTTATTTACACTGTTTGGAACTTATAAATTTAAATTGAATACTCGTGGACATGTGTTGGTCTAGTAGTTCCTCATCTACCTATACCTACGTCCACCCCTGTAAGGACTTAGAAATTTTCATTTGAATACACGTTGACTTGCCTTGGTCTATAAGATTTTCATCTACCTATACCTACATCCCCTCTTGTTTGGACTTAGAAATTTTCAATTGAATACACGCTGAGATGCCTCGGTCTATAGGATTCTCATCTACCTATACCTACATCCCCTCTTGTTTGGACTTGAATACAATCTGAGATGCTTCGGTCTTACGGATTATCATCTATCTATAACTACATGCCCTGTTGTTTAGACTTAGAAATTATCAATTGAATAAACGTTGACTTGCCTTAGTCTATAGAATTGCAATCTATCTATACCTACATCCCCTCTTGTTTGGACTTCGAATTTTTTCAATTGAATACACGCTGAGATGCCTTGGTCTATAAGATTGCACTCTATCAATACCTACATCCCCTCTTGTTTGGACTTAGAAATTTTTCACTTGAATACACGCTGAGATGCCTTGGTCTATAAGATTGTAACCTATCTATACCTACATCCCCTTTGTTTGGACTTAGAAATTTTTCAATTTAATACACGCTGAGATGCACTGGTCTATAAGATTGTAACCTATCTATACCTACATCCCCTTTGTTTGGACTTAGAAATTTTTCAATTGAATACACGCTGAGATGCACTGGTCTATAAGATTGTCACCTATCTATACCTACATCCCCTTTGTTTGGACTTAGAAATCTTTCAATTCAATACACGCTGAGATGCCTTGGTCTATAAGATTGTCACCTATCTATACCTACATCCCCTCTTGTTTGGACTTAGAAATTTTTCACTTGAATACACTCTGAGATGCCTTGGTCTAGAGGATTGTAACCTATCTATACCTACATCCCCTCTTGTTTGGACTTAGAAATTTTCCAATTGAATACACGCTGAGATGCCTTGGTCTATAAGATTGCACTTTATCAATACCTACATCCCCTCTTGTTTGGACTTAGAAATTTTTCACTTGAATACACGCTGAGATGCCTAGGTCTATAAGATTGTCACCTATCTATACCTACATCCCCTCTTGTTTGGACTTAGAAATTTTTCAATTGAATACACGCTGAGATGCCTAGGTCTATAAGATTGTCACCTATCTATACCTACATCCCCTCTTGTTTGGACTTAGAAATTTTTCAATTGAATACACGCTGAGATTCCTTGGTCTATAAGATTGTCACCTATCTATACCTACATCCCCTCTTGTTTGGACTTAGAAATTTTTCAATTGAATACACGCTGAGATGCCTAGGTCTATAAGATTGTCACCTATCTATACCTACATCCCCTCTTGTTTGGACTTAGAAATTTTTCAATTGAATACACGCTGAGATGCCTAGGTCTATAAGATTGTCACCTATCTATACCTACATCCCCTCTTGTTTGGACTTAGAAATTTTTCAATTGAATACACGCTGAGATGACTTGGTCTATAAGATTGTCACCTATCTATACCTACATCCCCTCTTGTTTGGACTTAGAAATTTTTCAATTGAATACACGCTGAGATGCCTAGGTCTATAAGATTGTCACCTATCTATACCTACATCCCCTCTTGTTTGGACTTAGAAATTTTTCAATTGAATACACGCTGAGATGCCTAGGTCTATAAGATTGTCACCTATCTATACCTACATCCCCTCTTGTTTGGACTTAGAAATTTTTCAATTGAATACACGCTGAGATGACTTGGTCTATAAGATTGTCACCTATCTATACCTACATCCCCTCTTGTTTGGACTTAGAAATTTTTCAATTGAATACACGCTGAGATGCCTAGGTCTATAAGATTGTCACCTATCTATACCTACATCCCCTCTTGTTTGGACTTAGAAATTTTTCAATTGAATACACGCTGAGATGCCTAGGTCTATAAGATTGTCACCTATCTATACCTACATCCCCTCTTGTTTGGACTTAGAAATTTTTCAATTGAATACACGCTGAGATGCCTAGGTCTATAAGATTGTCACCTCTCGATACCTACATCCCCTCTTGTTTGGACTTAGAAATTTTTCAATTGAATACACGCTGAGATGCCTAGGTCTATAAGATTGTCACCTATCTATACCTACATCCCCTCTTGTTTGGACTTAGAAATTTTTCAATTGAATACACGCTGAGATGCCTAGGTCTATAAGATTGTCACCTATCTATACCTACATCCCCTCTTGTTTGGACTTAGAAATTTTTCAATTGAATACACGCTGAGATGCCTTGGTCTATAAGATTGTCACCTATCTATACCTACATCCCCTCTTGTTTGGACTTAGAAATTTTTTAATTGAATACACGCTGAGATGCCTAGGTCTATAAGATTGTCACCTATCGATACCTACATCCCCTTTGTTTGGACTTAGAAATTTTTCAATTGAATACACACTGAGATGACTTGGTCTATAAGATTGTCACCTATCTATACCTACATCCCCTCTTGTTTGGACTTAGAAATTTTTCAATTGAATACACGCTGAGATGACTTGGTCTATAAGATTGTCACCTATCTATACCTACATCCCCTTTGTTTGGACTTAGAAATTTTTCAATTGAATACACACTGAGATGACTTGGTCTATAAGATTGTCACCTATCTATACCTACATCCCCTCTTGTTTGGACTTAGAAATTTTTCAATTGAATACACGCTGAGATGCCTTGGTCTATAAGATTGTCACCTATCTATACCTACATCCCCTCTTGTTTTGACTTAGAAATTTTTCAATTGAATACACGCTGAGATGCCTTGGTCTATAAGATTGCACTCTATCAATACCTACATCCCCTCTTGTTTGGACTTAGAAATTTTTCAATTGAATACACGCTGAGATGCCTTGGTCTATAAGATTGTCACCTATCTATACCTACATCCCCTCTTGTTTGGACTTAGAAATTTTTCACTTGAATACACGCTGAGATGACTTGGTCTATAAGATTGTCACCTATCTATACCTACATCCCCTCTTGTTTGGACTTAGAAATTTTTCACTTGAATACACGCTGAGATGACTTGGTCTATAAGATTGTCACCTATCTATACCTACATCCCCTCTTGTTTGGACTTAGAAATTTTTCAATTGAATACACGCTGAGATGCCTAGGTCTATAAGATTGTCACCTATCTATACCTACATCCCCTCTTGTTTGGACTTAGAAATTTTTCAATTGAATACACGCTGAGATGCCTAGGTCTATAAGATTGTCACCTATCTATACCTACATCCCCTCTTGTTTGGACTTAGAAATTTTTCAATTGAATACACGCTGAGATGTCTAGGTCTATAAGATTGTCACCTATCTATACCTACATCCCGTCTTGTTTGGACTTAGAATTTTTTAATTGAATACACGTTGAGAAGGCTTGGCCTATAGGATTCTCATATATCTATACCTACATCCCCTCTTGTTTGGACTTAGAATTTTTTCAATTGAATACACGTTGAGAAGGCTTGGTCTATAGGATTCTCACCTATCTATACCTACATCCCCTCTTGTTTGGACTTAGAATTTTTTAATTGAATACACGTTGAGAAGGCTTGGCCTATAGGATTCTCATATATCTATACCTACATCCCCTCTTGTTTGGACTTAGAAATTTTTCAATTGAATACACGCTGAGATGCCTAGGTCTATAAGATTGTCACCTATCGATACCTACATCCCCTCTTGTTTGAACTTAGAAATTTTTCAATTGAATACACGCTGAGATGCCTTGGTCTATAAGATTGCACTTTATCAATACCTACATCCCCTCTTGTTTGGACTTAGAAATTTTTCACTTGAATACACGCTGAGATGCCTAGGTCTATAAGATTGTCACCTATCTATACCTACATCCCCTCTTGTTTGGACTTAGAAATTTTTCAATTGAATACACGCTGAGATGCCTAGGTCTATAAGATTGTCACCTATCTATACCTACATCCCCTCTTGTTTGGACTTAGAAATTTTTCAATTGAATACACGCTGAGATTCCTTGGTCTATAAGATTGTCACCTATCTATACCTACATCCCCTCTTGTTTGGACTTAGAAATTTTTCAATTGAATACACGCTGAGATGCCTAGGTCTATAAGATTGTCACCTATCTATACCTACATCCCCTCTTGTTTGGACTTAGAAATTTTTCAATTGAATACACGCTGAGATGCCTAGGTCTATAAGATTGTCACCTATCTATACCTACATCCCCTCTTGTTTGGACTTAGAAATTTTTCAATTGAATACACGCTGAGATGACTTGGTCTATAAGATTGTCACCTATCTATACCTACATCCCCTCTTGTTTGGACTTAGAAATTTTTCAATTGAATACACGCTGAGATGCCTAGGTCTATAAGATTGTCACCTATCTATACCTACATCCCCTCTTGTTTGGACTTAGAAATTTTTCAATTGAATACACGCTGAGATGCCTAGGTCTATAAGATTGTCACCTATCTATACCTACATCCCCTCTTGTTTGGACTTAGAAATTTTTCAATTGAATACACGCTGAGATGCCTAGGTCTATAAGATTGTCACCTCTCGATACCTACATCCCCTCTTGTTTGGACTTAGAAATTTTTCAATTGAATACACGCTGAGATGCCTAGGTCTATAAGATTGTCACCTATCTATACCTACATCCCCTCTTGTTTGGACTTAGAAATTTTTCAATTGAATACACGCTGAGATGCCTAGGTCTATAAGATTGTCACCTATCTATACCTACATCCCCTCTTGTTTGGACTTAGAAATTTTTCAATTGAATACACGCTGAGATGCCTTGGTCTATAAGATTGTCACCTATCTATACCTACATCCCCTCTTGTTTGGACTTAGAAATTTTTCAATTGAATACACGCTGAGATGCCTAGGTCTATAAGATTGTCACCTATCTATACCTACATCCCCTCTTGTTTGGACTTAGAAATTTTTCAATTGAATACACGCTGAGATGCCTAGGTCTATAAGATTGTCACCTCTCGATACCTACATCCCCTCTTGTTTGGACTTAGAAATTTTTCAATTGAATACACGCTGAGATGCCTAGGTCTATAAGATTGTCACCTATCTATACCTACATCCCCTCTTGTTTGGACTTAGAAATTTTTCAATTGAATACACGCTGAGATGCCTAGGTCTATAAGATTGTCACCTATCTATACCTACATCCCCTCTTGTTTGGACTTAGAAATTTTTCAATTGAATACACGCTGAGATGCCTTGGTCTATAAGATTGTCACCTATCTATACCTACATCCCCTCTTGTTTGGACTTAGAAATTTTTCAATTGAATACACGCTGAGATGCCTAGGTCTATAAGATTGTCACCTATCGATACCTACATCCCCTTTGTTTGGACTTAGAAATTTTTCAATTGAATACACACTGAGATGACTTGGTCTATAAGATTGTCACCTATCTATACCTACATCCCCTCTTGTTTGGACTTAGAAATTTTTCACTTGAATACACGCTGAGATGCCTTGGTCTATAAGATTGTCACCTATCTATACCTACATCCCCTCTTGTTTTGACTTAGAAATTTTTCAATTGAATACACGCTGAGATGCCTTGGTCTATAAGATTGCACTCTATCAATACCTACATCCCCTCTTGTTTGGACTTAGAAATTTTTCACTTGAATACACGCTGAGATGCCTTGGTCTATAAGATTGTCACCTATCTATACCTACATCCCCTCTTGTTTGGACTTAGAAATTTTTCACTTGAATACACGCTGAGATGACTTGGTCTATAAGATTGTCACCTATCTATACCTACATCCCCTCTTGTTTGGACTTAGAAATTTTTCACTTGAATACACGCTGAGATGACTTGGTCTATAAGATTGTCACCTATCTATACCTACATCCCCTCTTGTTTGGACTTAGAAATTTTTCAATTGAATACACGCTGAGATGCCTAGGTCTATAAGATTGTCACCTATCTATACCTACATCCCCTCTTGTTTGGACTTAGAAATTTTTCAATTGAATACACGCTGAGATGCCTAGGTCTATAAGATTGTCACCTATCTATACCTACATCCCCTCTTGTTTGGACTTAGAAATTTTTCAATTGAATACACGCTGAGATGCCTAGGTCTATAAGATTGTCACCTATCTATACCTACATCCCGTCTTGTTTGGACTTAGAATTTTTTAATTGAATACACGTTGAGAAGGCTTGGCCTATAGGATTCTCATATATCTATACCTACATCCCCTCTTGTTTGGACTTAGAATTTTTTCAATTGAATACACGTTGAGAAGGCTTGGTCTATAGGATTCTCACCTATCTATACCTACATCCCCTCTTGTTTGGACTTAGAATTTTTTAATTGAATACACGTTGAGAAGGCTTGGCCTATAGGATTCTCATATATCTATACCTACATCCCCTCTTGTTTGGACTTAGAATTTTTTCAATTGAATACACGTTGAGAAGGCTTGGTCTATAGGATTCTCATATATCTATACCTACATCCCCTCTTGTTTGGACTTAGAAATTTTTCAATTGAATACACGTTGAGAAGGCTTAGTCTATAGGATTCTCATATATCTATACCTACATCCCCTCTTGTTTGGACTTAGAAATTTTTCAATTGAATACACGTTGAGAAGGCTTGGTCTATAGGATTCTCACCTATCTATACCTACATCCCCTCTTGTTTGGACTTAGAATTTTTCAATTGAATACACGTTGAGAAGGCTTGGTCTATATGATTCTCATATATGTATACCTACATCCCCTCTTGTTTGGACTTAGAAATTTTTCAATTGAATACAATCTGAGAAGGCTTGGTCTATAGTATTCTCACCTATCTATACCTACATCCCCTCTTGTTTGGACTAAGAAATTTTTTAATTGAATACACGTTGAGAAGGCTTGGTCTATAGGATTCTCACATATCTATACCTACATCCCCTCTTGTTTGGACTTAGAATTTTTCAATTGAATACACGTTGAGAAGGCTTGGTCTATAGGATTCTCATATCTCTATACCTACATCCCCTCTTGTTTGGACTTAGAAATTTTTCAATTGAATACACGTTGAGAAGGCTTGGTCTATAGGATTCTCACCTATCTATACCTACATCCCCTCTTGTTTGGACTAAGAAATTTTTCAATTGAATACACGTTGAGAAGGCTTGGTCTATAGGATTCTCACCTATCTATACCTACATCCCCTCTTGTTTGGACTTAGAATTATTTCAATTGAATACACGTTGAGAAGGCTTGGTCTATAGGATTCTCACCTATCTATACCTACATCCCCTCTTGGTTGGACTTAGAATTTTTCAATTGAATACACGTTGAGAAGGCTTGGTCTATAGGATTCTCACCTATCTATACCTACATCCCCTCTTGTTTGGACTTAGAATTATTTCAATTGAATACACGTTGAGAAGGCTTGGTCTATAGGATTCTCACCTATCTATACCTACATCCCCTCTTGTTTGGACTTAGAAATTTTCAATTGAATACACGTTGCATTGCCTTGGTCTATAGGATTCTCACCTTCCTATACCTACATCCCCTCTTGTTTGGACTTAGAAATTTTCAATTAAATACAATCTGAGCTGCCTTGGTTTATAGGATTCTCATCTACCTATACCTACATCAATTGCACTTAAGGCAACAGAGAGGATACTAAAAAGCGCTCTCGGTTGGTTTCAATAAAAAGCAGGGTAATGTTGGCAGCTGATTTCGCTGCCTTATATCCAGCATTACAATCTTCAAAGGAAGAAAATTTAATTAAAAAAAACGTTAAAAAAACACACTAAAAAAGAGACGCAACTAAAAAAGATCATGGCAGAGTTAAAAGGGTTAAAGAAAAGAGTTTATTATACAATGAGAAAATGTTAAGAACACACACCGTGACTGCAACACGATAAGCTAGGGTTCAATTAGTGAAGAACCACCAGAGGCATTTAGTTACATGTACACATATTTAGAGGAACCCCATTCAGTGTATATACAACATACGCCATGTTGGTATCGCCATTATATAACAATATGGGTAGGAGAATACTAAACCACGAAAATGGTTTATTGTTAAGGTTTTATCAGAGACAATGGGCTTAGGAGAGAGAGAGAGAGAGAGAGAGAGAGAGAGAGAGAGAGAGAGAGATAGAGAGAGAGAGAGAGATAGAGGGAGAGAGAGAGATAGAGGGAGAGAGAGAGAGAGAGAGAGATAGAGGGAGAGAGAGAGAGATAGAGAGAGAGAGAGGGAGGGAGAGAGAGAGAGAGAGAGAGGGAGAGAGAGAGAGAGGGAGAGAGAGAGATAGAGAGAGAGAGAGAGGGAGAGAGAGAGAGAGAGATAGAGAGAGAGAGAGGGAGGGAGAGAGAGAGAGAGAGAGAGAGAGAGGGAGAGAGAGAGATAGAGAGATAGAGGGAGAGAGAGAGAGAGAGAGAGAGAGAGAGAGAGAGAGAGAGAGAGAGAGAGAATCTCCTGTGCGTGTGAATATCTATATATCTCACATGTAGTTCAAGTGTTAGCTCCAGGTTGTGGGCCCCTTGATTTGAAGTAAACTAAAACAAAAAAGAAATTTAGAACTTGAATGCCTACTAGACACTATCCTCGAGTGTCTAAGGTCTTGCTATACAGAGGTTTGTCAGAACAACCTGGCATGTGGATACTTTTCGTTTAATATGTGTAGGAGAATACTAAACTATATTAATGAAAATGGTTAATTGGGGAGAGGAAAATTATGTTCTCAATTTCTTTACTAAGTCGATGTTTGAGAGATAAATAATTTAAATGGCACATTCAAATATCTATGTATCTCTGGGCCCCTGGATTAAGTAGTTTTCTTGCATGGTAGAGGGAACCCACTTCCTTTGCACCAGCCTTAGCAATGTCCTCACTGATTGCCGTGACTAAAAACGCCCTTCGTTCAAACTCCTCAGCTTAACCTTCACAGATAACATGAATTGGAACAAATATATTGAGGACCCGCTTGTCTGCTTCCCACCTGACTACAACTTGGACGTCTTCAAGTCCAACATAAACAAACTCCTGACAAACCGCCCCCTTAAGTAAGACACTCTATCAAAACCCCCAATACTAATGATTACTACAATACTATCTCATTGATTACTGTACACACAATAACCCTTATCCCTGAGTGGCCTTCGGGCCTTGATAAGTGGTGACCCCCATGTAAAAAAAGGACTTTGCTTTTCCGACGAATGGTGCACCTTCTTCAAGTGATGTTAACTCAATAGCACGAAGCTGGATACTCCACCAGACTAGATAAATTCTTGTCGTGGAATCCAGTAAGACCAAGAGACCAAAATAAAAGATATACTACAATGTATGAAAATGGTTAATTGAGGAGGGGAAAATTATGTTCTCAATTTCTTGACTAACTCAGTGTTTGAGAGATAAAGAACTTTAATAGAACATTCAAATATCTATGTATCTCATATAGAGTTCAAGTGTTAACTCCAGGTCGTGTGCTCTTTGATTTCTGAGAATTTTGACTGAAGTGAAATAAAACACAATCGAAAAGCCATATTCTTGCAGATTATGTGAATATTCGACTCCTCATAAATCAAGTTTAGTGATACATATGAAAAAAAAACGTAAAAGCTTTATTATTGTAAAATGTGTGCATAGGCTTGTTCAACGAATTAGCATTTATTTCTATGATAGCTTCAAGCTAGACAATATTATATATTTATGTTTTTTTAAATCAGAGATTTACTTCTCCTAGAAAGGTTGCTTTCACCACGGCTTACAGGAGCCCTCTATACATTGTGCTAGTTGGCCGTTGACCCAGAAAAAGAGTTCATTCGCCCTTTGGAAGGTCTTGTTTTTAATCCTTCAGGGAGACTAGCCGCATTCCTCACCAAACAAGTCTGGTGGGGGAGCCAGCTTAGTCGCCGGTGAGCCGACCATGAGGCAGGTAGTACTGGGTTACATGGTACCAGTAGCATATGACATGACCTGACATACATACATACATACATTTAAACAGACAGGTGAGATTTATATTATAAATAACTGTTTTCTTTTCCTTCCAAAAAATAATTATGTGTGTGCTCTCTCAACATGAAAATTCATATTCATGAACTTTTAGCCTTTTCTTCAAGACACGCATAAACTGTCTAACACAGGAGGCAAATCCTTAACGTTGAAATAATTTGAATTACTTTTTCTCTTAAACAGGTTAATAAATGTTAGCATTTTATTCCAGTACAGCAATCTCGAGTTCTTTGTTGAATGTCGTTATTTTCCGAAGTTATTCACGCCTTTTAAACTTATATGGATGTGGATGTGACTCTGTAGAACCCTTCTGTAAGTTGGAGATTTTGTGAAGTTTACATTTAAAGGTCCCAGTTATATTCTACCGCTTTTGACTCATAGGGATCCCTGTACCTGCAACTCCGATCCCTATAATCGACAGATCCCGACTGCAGATTGCTTATCCTGCTAGGCCACATTTCCCACAAACTGTATGGTTTTCGAACTGATCCAACGTTTTAAAGTGATTAAAGCCACTAAAAACTTTTCCAGTTAGGTAGAAGAGTAACTAATCTTGCCATTGATAACATTTATTTGTTATATATTTGAATATTTTCGCCATTTTTTTTTTGCACGTCTGTGTATTGTAATACAAACATCTTTTTACGATATGATAATAAGGTAGATACTATTATTTTTGCTTAAAGCGACATATTTAAAAATTCGAGCTGTTTACTACAGCTTAACAAGCACCACGAAAACTTGATAAACTCGTTGTAATATAGAAGACCGGTCATCTACATCGCTTCTTTCATCCCTCTCCTCTTAAGCTTCTCTCTTGGCATGCCAAGCAAATCCCTGAAAGTCCGTCTGATCTTGGCGGTGCTTATGCACTTTATCAAAAGGCATTAAAAAAATGAAGATATTGGGAAAAAATTATATTGTATGTACCCTTTATGGAATAAAGTTCTTATAATAAAAAAAATCGCTTAATATGATCATGTAGTTTGTTTTTTTACAGAGCATAATCAAATTTTAATGAGATAGATCGTATCATCGCTATCTTGTTTTCAGTGGACAATGAGGGGGAGCGCCAGGGGAGATAACTCCAATCACAGCTTAAAGATTGTCGAAATTTGATGGACAGAAAAAATACCTAGATAAATATTTTAGGTTTTTTTTTTACTTGTTTTAAAGAGTTTCCACGTCCTTTTCATTTTTTTAAATAGAAAAAAAAGCTAAGTACTTGTGCAGTTTACTGAAGACAATAAAAAACGAAGATATTGAAAAAGAACTAAATAGTATGTATCCGTTATGGAATGAAATTCTCACTTTAAAAAAATTTCACTTAATTTTATCAAGTAGTTTTTATTTTTATTTTTATTTTTTTTAGAGAGGAAAATCAAATTTTTGTGAGATTGATTGTGTCGTCGCCATCTTGGATATTTCCACGGACGAATAAACAAGGTGCCTTTAACTGAAAAAAGGGTTAAAACAAAAGGACAGAGAAACGGGTTTGTATTACTGTACACATAGATTCGAAAATGTTGTCAAAAAACAAATATATAACAAATAAATGTTATCAAAAGTTACTTTTCTACCCAACTAAATAATTTTTTAGCGTTTTTATTTAATGCAACATGTTTATTCAGCTCGAAAAACATATAGTGTTTACCGATGTAGAGGAAAATTAAAAATTGCGCCCGACTCTCTTGTTAACACGGCAAGTTTGGGAAAAGGAGTTATAAATAAAAAAACAGACAAAATACTGTTAGAAACTCGCTCAATATATGTTACTGTGACATAGGCTGACATATATTCGGTGGTTTTTAACAGTATTTTGTATATTTTTTATTTTTAACTCCTTTTCCCAAACCTACCGTGTAAAAGAGAGAGTCGGGCGCCATTTTTAATTTTTCAATACATTGGTAAGCATTTTATGTTTTTCAAGCTGAATAAACATGTTACATTAAATAAAAACGCTAAAACGTATGTAGAAAAGTAATCTTGCCTTTGATAACCCGAGAAAAACATTTTTTTGGTCCCTCGACAAAAGGAGGGTGAACCTGTATATTCATTCTTGTCCGTTCGTCTGTTTATCTTTTTGTCTATCCGCACTTTACTCCATAACTTGGAATTGTTTTGAAATTTTGCACAAACATTAAACATGATATGAGTGAAAAAAGTAACAGAACGCATTTTCCGGGAAAACTCCAATTGCCCCCTATGAGTGTCTTTTGCGTTAAAATGACTAAAATTGACACCTTTGTGCTTATTAAAAAAATTGATGCCTTGGATTTTTATAAAACTTTCTGAAAACTTGTAACTAACTGATTTCTATATAATTTTGTTTGTCTATACTTCGTGATAACTCTTGGGCGTGCCCTAGAGGCTCTTTTAGGGCTAATAAAAACATTCCATTTTTGGGACTATTTTACCATATTTGTCCAAAATTTCCTATATATGTCTGTTTAGCAGTTTTGCATGGTGCTGAACTCAAATTTAAATATGTTAAGGCCTTGGGGATTTTGGGGGCTACATGGGAGGGGGGCACGGGGGCAAATGATGGACTTATTCATTTCTTTTTTTACATGGTGCAGAACTCAAATTTACATACGTTAATGCCTAAAACTGCAACGTTTGTTTATTTTCACCAGGATTTGACATCCCATGGGGACTTTTGGGGGCTAAATGAGGGGGGGGGGGCAATGCTGAACTTTGTCATTTTTTATGCCTCGTTCACTGTGCACTAATTTTTTTTTTTTTTATAATTTCAAAATAATCTCGTCAAATTTTGACAAACTTTAAGCGGTGATTGGAGTTATCTCCCCTGGCGCCCACCCTTCCTCGTTCACAGATATAGCTAAGATGGGGCGACACGATCGATCTGATAACAATTTGATTTTCTTCTGTAAAAAAAAACAAAAAAAAACGCCTACTTTATCAAACAAAGCGATTTTTTTTCCCGAGAATTTTATTCCATAACAGGTACGTACAATATAACTTTTGTTTTTTCAATATTTTCGTTGCCTCTCTCTTCGTATTTTTATGCCTTTAGTGCACCGTCTTGGCTTCAACAAGAAGACATTAACATTTCTATGACAACCATACACACATGTTTCTAAAACATTTTCTTAAATCCTTCATAACTGATACATTTTTTTATTTTAGAAAAACCGACCTCATGTCTAACTCGTGGGGACACAAGTAAAAAAACAAACAAAAAAAAAAGGCCGTTTTCATGCTTTAACTAAAACGTATTGTCATGAAGGGGAATAACTCTTATTAATTTACATAGTTATTTCCCCTGAACCTTGAAATTCATAGAAAAAGTAATACTGTTGATATGCAATCTATATAAGAACCAAATACGTCCAAGTACATGTGAACTGGAGCTGCTAGACAGAGTTCCAAATAGCTTAGTTGGGGATACCATTTTCTCTTCCTTGCAACCTCTTTCCCACAGAAGAGACGTTGCGAGCCTGTCTCTGCTATATCCGTATTTTCATGGCAAGTGCTCGTCCGAGCTCCAATCTACAGTCTCCCCTAGCCTAACTTTCACAAAAAACACTCGTCGAGCTGAAACCACTATCAACAATTCCCCCCTCACGTTTTATTTGATCTCAAACCTAAACGTAGAATCCATGAACAAAACTTCTTTCCTAGAACTGCACGCCTGCGGAACACCGTTCCATTTTCCTGCTTTCCAACTGGGCGCTGTTTTACAATTTGTCATTGCTCTAAAAGAGACAACTCTCTTTTACTAAGAGATTTGTTCATTTTTTTCTTCTCGTAATTTAGGACGCTGATAAAGCTGTCATTAAGTTTTCACGAGTAGTTTACAAAAACATACGTTTATGTTTTTCGTTTTTTAGATAGCTTTTAACAGTTGCTTCTGCAGGGTAATTAACCGTTTTTTTTTCGTAAGTAACGCGGCGACATTAACCGAGCAAAAGAACCGTTTTATATTTCACAAAAATTCTATTTACATTGTTAAATTGAATACTCCTGCTAAAAAAAAAAAATAAATAAATAAATAAACAAAAAACATAAAAGTATGTTTTGTAAACTGCTCGTGAAACTTACTGACAGAATTATTAACGTCCTAAATTATGAAATGAGAAAAATGAACGAATAATCTCTTATTAAAAGAGAGTTGTCTCCCTTAGAACAATGACAAATTATAAAAGAGCGCCGCCAACTGACTACAACTTTAAGTCCCATATGCGTCTAGGTATTCCGGGGCTCTTCTATTTATAAAAACTCAATCGGTCGACTCTATCTTAACAAGCACTCCCAAAAAATTTAACAAGTAATTGTAATAGATTTTTTTTTCCTATCTTTCTTTCTTAGATTTACAGAAATGTTTTCTTTAAGAATATTGTGCTGCTGCCAATCATATTACTTTTCTACATTTACTCATAATTTCCAATTTTTATATATGATGTTAATACAAATTTTAACGACGCTTCTACACTATTGCAACGAAATTTTGTAATCGATAAATGGAGTTTTCAGATAAAGAAAAAAAATGGTTTCTACTGATTTTTTATTTTTTATTCATTTTTTTTTTGTCAATTCTACTAAATTACAATGTTAGCTTCGAAATTACCTGAATATTACTGAATTACTGAATTATTTCAAAAAATAAAAAACTTTAATCGTCTGACAACTTTTATGAAAAACACTCGTTAAGCTGAAACCATTATCAATAATTCCCCCCACTCTTTATCTGTGCTTAAACCTAAACGTCGATTCCATGAACAAAGTTTATTTCTTAGAACTGCACGCCTGTGGAACTCTGTTCTCTTTGACTGCTTTCCAACTGACTACAATATGGTCGTCTTCAAATCCAATGTAAACAAATTCTTGATCAGCCGTTCCCTTAAGTAATCCAATTTACCAAATTTCCACTACTAAAGACGACAACGATAATTTTTATACACTCATTAACCCTTATCCTCGAGTGGCTTCTGAGCCTTGATAAGTGGTGACACCTTTGTAAAAAATTGGTGTACGCCGCTTCTCTCATAGGTCGCCAACCAAAAATTCACTGTCCCTCTCGCAAAAAAAAAAGCTTTAACATCTAATATGGTCATAGCCGCACAGATGTGGACTTAAGTTATTGGGCAATCATGAAGTAAGACTGATTTTACTAAGAGATTAATTTGTTCTTTTGTTTTTATTTTTTTAATTTTATTTATTTTTTTTTTTACAAACGATAAGTGTAAGGAAAGATGCGGCTATTTTTTTTTTTTTTTTTTTTTTTTTTTTTTTACAAACGATAATTGTAAGGAAAGATGCGGCTATTTTTTTTAAATGTTTTTCCAAACAACAAAAAAATATTCTTTTGCTAAAGGTGCAGCCACCGTAAAAAATCCTTTTAAATGGCATTAAAGTCTTTCGAGTGTACTGAAAACGAAAATAACATTTTAACATTCCAGGAAACAAGTAGTTTCCAAGATGTATTTCTCTCTATCCATACTGGAAATTTCTCGGATAATTTTGAGCCTTCTTTTTTGTTTTGTTTTTGTATTTTTGTTGAAAAAAGAAAATTAAAAAGAATCAAACATTCAAATAAATATTCATTCTAGAAAATTATATGTTGAGTGATTTTTTTATTCAGTTTCTGAATATTTGAAATGATGATTGGTTAACATTTCAACAAAATATATATGTGTTTCTGAATTTTTGAGATTTGGGATTCTTCAGACTACGGTTCTCATCTTGAGTGTCACTTTCACAATGTTTCAGTTAATGTGACCTTCGACCTCCTTCGGGTGTATCTTATCAAACTCGGAAATTTGAACAAAATTTTGAACAGTTCTTTATTTGTATTACATATTTGGATTCTTCAGAATGCCGTTCTTATCTTGAGTGTCATTTTTACAGCGTTTCGATCGATGTGACCTCCGACCTCCTTCGGGTGTATCTTGTCAAATTCGGGAATGTTTCTGTCAAACTCAGGAATTTGGACAGAATTTCTAACGGAACCCTTTATTTACTTCACAGGAGGTAGCATGTTCTTGTTCCATCAACTATGATTTTAAGTAATTCGCAAATGCATTTTTGGGTTGAGAATAAAAGTGCTATTCTCCTGAACGATGAAGGTTCAATTCTCGATGTAGGTGGTATAACCATTGGTAGATTCCAAATTCCGTCCAGATAACAAATTCGACAAGATACACCTGAAGAAAATCAGAGCTTACACCAAGCAAATAATACGAATAACCAATCGTTTGAATATATATATATGTATATATATATATATATATATATATATATATATATATATATAATTACATAGAAAATATTCAAACGATATTATATATATACATATATATGTATATGTATATATATATAATATCGTTTGAATATATATATATATATGTATATATATATAATATCGTTTGAATATATATGTATATATATAATATCGTTTGAATATATGAATATATATATATATATAATATCGCTTGAATATATGAATATATATATATATATATATGTATATATATAATATCGTTTGAATATATATATATATATATATGTATGTATATATATAATATCGTTTGACTATATATATATTATATATATATATAATATATATAATATATATATATAAATGTATATGTATATATATAATATCGTTTGAATAATATATATATATATATATATATATATATATATATATATATATAATTACATAGAAAAAACTGCAAGCATGAAAGTTATGTTTTACAAGAAGATCTTGCCTTTTTCTTTTCCAGTGTTAACAACTAGTCCTTTTATTTTTCCATGTTTAATCTTAACATAGTAAATAGTGATATGAAAACAAAAACGATTCTCTTAATAGTCGCGTGAAAACTAATTTTTGTATTATTAAGGTTATCAACTTTGTTAGATTAAAAAAAAAGTCGTTTCTTTTTTTAATGTTTTGATTTTGAAATATTTGAATATAGCATCAAGCGTCCTAAATTATAAGATGAAAAAAAACGAACGAATCTGTTAGTAAAAGAGAGTTGTCTCCCTCTACACAATGACAAATTGTAAAACAACGTTTTTTATTATTATTAACGTTAGTTTCTGTAACGGCTTGATGAGACCTTGGGACAATCGTGTTAAATTATGAGATGAAAATAATGAACGAATCTGTTAGTAAAAGAGAGTTGTCTTCCTCTGCAGAGTGAATGATAGTAAAACAACGCGTAACCTTGAACCACTTTTTTGTTTCGACAGAAATATATAAGTTTTTTAATTTTTTAGATGAGGATCGATTATTCATAATATTTAGATTCATCGGACTACTGTTCTCATCTTGAGCGTCATTTTCACGTTTCAACAGAATATATATATATATGTATGTATATATATATATATATATATATATATATATATATATATATATATATATAAGTTTCTCAATTTTTGAGATGAGGATCGATTATTCATATTATTTAGATTCATCGGACTACTGTTCTCATCTTGAGTGTTATTTTCACAACGTTTCGCCATATGTAACCTCTGAAATGTTTTTGATAATTATGTTTTTATATGTATGCTAACCTTTAATCTTAAACTCAAATTTTTTTGGCTAAGCATTTCGGCAAATCTCAGTAGCTTACCCTATCTGAAGGTTTAAGGTTCAATTCTCAGTGTGGGCGAGCGAAAAATACAATTGCGAATTACTTAGGACCTCTATCCAGTCATGGCTGATGGAACAAGAGCATGCTACCCCCGTGAAGAAAAGGGTTCTGTTTAAAATTCTGTCCAGATTTCCAAGTTTGACGAGATACACATGAAGTAGTTTAGAGGATACATCAACTGAAACGTTGTGAAAATTGGTGAAACGTGAAAATTACACTCAAAATGAGAAGAGTCGTCTGAAAAATCCAAATAATATGAATGGACTTTATTCCTATTTTTGTCTTCCTTAAAACAATGTTTTGTTTTTGTTTTTTGTCTTCCTTAAAACAATGTTTTGTTTTTGTTTTTTTCTTCCTTAAAACAATGTTTTGTTTTTGGTTTTTGTCTTCCTTAAAACAATGTTTTGTTTTTGTTTTTTGTCTTCCTTAAAACAATGTTTTGTTTTTGTTTTTGTCTTCCTTAAAATAATGTTTTGTTTTTGGTTTTTGTCTTCCTTAAAACAATGTTTTGTTTTTGTTTTTTGTCTTCCTTAAAACAATGTTTTGTTTTTGTTTTTTTCTTCCTTAAAACAATGTTTTGTTTTTGGTTTTTGTCTTCCTTAAAACAATGTTTTGTTTTTGTTTTTTGTCTTCCTTAAAACAATGTTTTGTTTTTGTTTTTGTCTTCCTTAAAACAATGTTTTGTTTTTGTTTTTTGTCTTCCTTAAAACAATGTTTTGTTTTTGTTTTTTTCTTCCTTAAAACAATGTTTTGTTTTTGGTTTTTGTCTTCCTTAAAACAATGTTTTGTTTTTGTTTTTTGTCTTCCTTAAAACAATGTTTTGTTTTTGTTTTTTTCTTCCTTAAAACAATGTTTTGTTTTTGGTTTTTGTCTTCCTTAAAACAATGTTTTGTTTTTGTTTTTTGTCTTCCTTAAAACAATGTTTTGTTTTTGTTTTTGTCTTCCTTAAAATAATGTTTTGTTTTTGTTTTTTGTCTTCCTTAAAACAATGTTTTGTTTTTGGTTTTTTTCTTGTCCTTTTACTTGAATTTCATTCACTAAGTATTTCGGCAAATCCGGCAGTTTATGTTATCTGCTAGGAAACGCCCATGAAACCCCAAGTGGCTTCAGGCCTTGATAAGTGATGACCCCCATGTAAAAAAAAACAAAAAAAACATCAGCTTTAGCTTGGTAACATTTTTTCTGCAGAAGTACCAGAATCTTCATCGACTCAGGGTTTCGACTTCTCCACTAATTTTTTTTTTTTTTTTTTGCGAGGAAGGAGAGGGGATTGTCAATAAATTGTCAAATTTACGCAACGACGGGATTATTCTTCTGTAAGTTTGTTGGCATCGCCATGTCCGGTTTTGTTGTGGGGCTTTCTGTAAGCGTCACGAGGCTTTTATCTTTTAAATGCATTTGTTTGTGGAGTGTCGGATGGGAATTCCTCGAGTGGCTTTAGCCTGGTAACTTTTTTCCTGCAGAAGTACCGGAATTTTCATCAACTCAAGGTTGCAGCTTCTCCACTAATTTGGGGAATTCAGTTTATTTATTTATATTTTTTTTTTAGAGGGAGGGGGGGTCGACAAATTGTCAAATTTACACAACGATTGAACTATTCTTTAAGTTTATTGGCATCGCGGTGTCCGGTTTTGTCATTTTTGTAAGTGTTGTTCCGAACACAGCTGCCGCCACGAGGCTTTTATCTTTCAAATGTATTTGTTCGTGGCATTTTAGATGGGAATTCCTCGAGAACATTGGCTTTAGCCTGGTAACTTTTTTTTGCAGAAGTACCGAAATTTTCATCAACTCCGGGTTGCGACTTCTCCACTAATTTGCGGAATTTAGTTTTAGTTTGTTTTTTTTCTTGGAGGGAGAAGAGAAGGGTTGTCGATAAATTGTCAAATTTACGCAACGATGGGACTATTCTGTATGTTTGTTGGTGTTGGCGTGTCCGGTTTTGTAGTAGGGCTTTCTGTAAGTGTTGAACCGAGCACAGTCGCCGATACGAGGTTTTTATCTTTCAAATGTATCTGTTCGTGGCGCTTTAGATGGGAATTCCTCGAGAAAGAGGAGCCGCAGACCTGGCATGAATACGGCTTTTCCCCAGTATGGGTCTGTATATGCCGCTGCAGGTTCGAGAGACGAGTGAACGTCGAGAAGCAGATGTAACACGGATGGAGCTTCTCCCCGCTGTGAATCAGCAAGTGCCGGTTGAGGGCCGGCTTCTGGAAGAAAGTTGCCTGGCATATCTCGCACGTGAAGATTTTCCCCTCGGCATGGGTCAAGTGGTGCGCCTTGAGGTGCGACTTTTGCGAGAATGTAAACCCACACACGTTGCAGACGTGGGGCTTTTCACCGGTGTGGGTTTGCATATGTCGTTTCAAGTGTGAATTCCGCGTGAACGAAGACTTGCAAATCGTGCACGGGTACGGCTTGATTCCGGAGTGAATCTGCATGTGGCGCTGCAGGTTCGAAAGCCTCGAGAATGTCATATCGCACACCGTGCACGGATGAGGCTTGACGTCGCTGTGCGTCAGCAAGTGACGTTTCAGCGCCGACTGTTGCGTAAAAGCCGCGTTGCACGTCTCGCACTTGTACGGTTTCACCCCACTATGAATCCTCATGTGGACGTGGAGACTAGAATTCCGAGAGAACGTCGACAAACAGATCCCGCAGACGTACTGCTTATCGCCAGCTTTTCGTTTCGTATAACTCTCACAAGCTATGTCTTCCGACTGCGACACTTGCATAGGTTCACTTGAGCCCGTTTTTTCATTTCCTGTAGTTTCTAAATTATTTTCCGTAGCAGAATCCTGCAGAAGCGATTCATCAATTTCCTGTTTCATAATTTCTGTCTTATCGTCATTGGTCGATATTGCATGCAGTTGCAGGTCCGAACTGCTCGAAAACATCATAGATTCGCTTGAGCTAGGTTTTTCGTTTCCCGGAGTTTCTAAATGACTTCCTGTCAGTGATTCTTGCGAAAATGACATGTCGAGTTGTTCCGAAATTTCTGTCTTATCGCCGTCGTTGTGCGATAGCATATGTAGCTGCAGATCCGAATTGCTCGGTAATATCATTTGGCAGACGCCGCACGTGTACAGTGAATCTCCGTTATGCATTTGCACATGCAGTTTTAAAAGCGCTTTCTGCGAGAAGGATCGGTTGCATATATCGCAAGTAAACGGCTTTTGCCCGGTATGGGTCAGGATGTGGCGTTTTAGGTGTGCATTCCTAGAAAACGTCGAGTTGCATATTTCGCACATGTATGGTTTCCGTCCGCTGTGGGTTTGCACATGCCTCTGCAGGTTTGAATATCTTGAAAATTGCGCATTGCAAATCTGGCATGAATACGGCCGAACGTCACTGTGCGACACAAGGTGCTTGTTTAGCGACGATTGCTGAAAGAACGCTGCGTTGCAGATCTCGCAGGTAAATCGCTTCTCGCCCACGTGCGTTTGCAGGTGTGCTTTTAGGTGCGACTTTTGGGAGAAAGCGAACCCGCAAATGTCGCACGCATGCGGCTTTTCACCGCTGTGGGTCAACATGTGTCGTTTTAGATGTGAATTACGAGTGTACGCGCATCGGCATATCGAACACGAGTAAGGTTTTTCCCCAGTATGCAGCTGCACATGTCGCTGCAAGTTGGAAACTTTCGAGAATGTTGTGCCGCAGATATCACACACATGCAGCTTCGCTTCGATGTGCGTCAACAAGTGCTTGCTCAATTCCGTCTTCAGCGTAAACGTTTCATCGCAAATATCGCAGCTGTACGAGCTGCCTTCCGTGTGCGACTCCAAGTGCGATTCCAGCTGCGATTTCTTTGAAAAAATATACCCGCACAGGTCGCAAGTGTTTGCCTTCTCTCGCGAGTGCGACTGGATGTGGCGTTTGAGATGCGAGTTCCGGGTAAAAGATGAACCACAAGTCTCGCAGGCGTATGGCTTCAGCCCGGTATGCGTCTGGATATGTCTATGCAAATTAGACGGCCTGGAAAATGTCGTCCCGCAGATCTTGCACGAATGAGACTTTCTATCTTCGTTGTGCGTGAGCAAATGTCGATTCAGGGCCTCCGGTGCAGAAAACGCCTCGTTGCAATTCCCGCACGAATATGACGTCTCCATGGCGTGAGTAAACTTGTGCATTTCCCATTCCGATTCGTTTGTAAATACATACCCACACACCACACACACGTTCGGATTATCGTCCTTTCCATTCGTCTGGATGTCAGGCTTTAAAACTTCCGACTTATCATCCTCGTCGTTATCAGCATCGTGTGTAAGTAAATGTTCATTCAGTAACTTTTGCTCGGAAAACGCTGAATCACAAGTTCCACAAGTATATAATTTCTCCGCTACATCCTGTGAGTCCGGATCCTGATCTGATTCACTTATATATCCGCTAGCTTCGGAAACGTTTGGTCTATCCCCGCCGTTTGTCTCCACCTCGGTTTTAAAAAACTGTGCTTTACTATCATTATCGATTAACAAACGTCCATCTGGAATCTCTTTTTCCGAAAGGGCTACATCACAACTTGTGGAAGAATACGATTTCTCCACATGCGTAAGCCGATGTAGTTCCCGATCGGATTCGTTTGTAAATGCATGTCCGCACAAATCACAATTATTTCGTTTAACATCACAATTGTTTTGCGGGTTTGTCTTAAATACCTGCGTCATCCCATCATTGTGCGTGAGCAAATGTCTATGCAGAGCCTCTTGTTCGCAAAAGACCGCATCACAACTACCACAATGATATGATTTTGTCACCGTATGATTGAGTTGGTGGATTTCTCGATCCGATTCGTCTGTGAATGCGTATCCACAAACGTCGCAAGTGCCTCGTTTCGTCTCGTGGTTTACATCCGTTTTCAAAGTGTGCAATTTCGCAGTTAAGCTGCGTTTAAGCAAATGCCGAGTCAAAGCCTCTTGTTCGACTGTGTGGGTCAGCTGGTGAATTTCCCAATCGGATTTATTCGTGAATGCAGACCCGCACTCTTGGCAAACGCTTGGTTTCATTTCCAGGTTTGTGTTCGTCTCCATTTTTTAAAACTCAACTTCACGATTCACGAACATCAATTACAAAAATAGTGCCGATCTCCGCTAGTCGCAGCCTGGTCCTCGTTTATAATCTAGAAAGTAAACTTACGCAAAAAATTCTTTAGATTATTATTAAAAAAATAGTCTAATTTTGCTGTCAGACAGATACCAAATCTCCATTATTAATAAAATAGTATAGGTCCAGCTTCAGACAAATATCAGATCGCCATTGCTATTAAAATAGTGCAGTTTTGCCTTCAGGCAGACAGATACCAAATCTCCATTCTTAAGCAATTTGTAATTATTTAGACACCAAATCAATGAAAATGAATTTAAAAAAATAATGTTAACCCGTTCAAGACATCAAGGGAAATAACTCTTAATTTTCCAAATTATCTCCCCTGAACCAATTAAAACTGAAATTTATAGAGCTAAAAAATTAAAATTGTAATCAGTAATGTAGCGGTGCTCATTAATTCCCTGGCAATTCCGGGTAGTCCTGCTAGGGTTTATATCAACTATTGATCAGTGTTAATTGTTTCAACTAAAACGATTATATTTTGTTATTTTTTAGATGAGGATTGACAATTTATATGGCTTGGGTTATTATTCTCATCTTGAATCTTCCTTTTTACTTGCCGCCCCACGAGGACAGAGTTGGATACAAGGTTAGTTTTTATGCGACGACTGAAAGACATTGATTACAAGAATAGTGCCAGTCTCTGCTAGTAACGTGGTTGTCATATATAATCGGGAAATCAGACTTAAAGTAAAAAAAATATCGATTAGTATTCGGATCTTTTTTAAGCTCGGTAAAAAAATTGGATCGGTATTTTATTTTTTTGTTTTGGATAAAATTCAACGGCTCTTTTGATTTATTTTTTTTTTTTTGTTTTTTTTTTTGATAAGATTCAACGTATCTTTTTTGAACGTAGACTAAACACGATTTTATATGTACAATGTTTTGCTTTTAAAAAAAAGCAAATTGCCATTTTTTTTTTAGTTTCTTGGGATAAGATTCAATGTCTCTTTGATTCATTTTTTTTTTTTTTTGATAAGATTCAGTGGATCTTTGTTGAATGTGGAAATTTAGTTTTGGCATCAAACAACAATGTTAAGAATAAATATTAAAGAATTCAACTTCCTAGAAATATGCACGTCTTAACACGATTTATATATACAGTGTTTTGCTTTTACGCTTCTGGTTTTCAAAAAAGCAAATTGCTGTTTTTTTGTTGGTTTTCTTTTGTTTTTTTTTTTAGTTTTTCTGTTCTTTTTTTGTTTTGTTTTTAAATATTAAAAAAAAATTTTTTTTTTTTAAATATGGTTTCTTTAGATATGCACGGTATTCAGCAAATGTTTGGGCACTGTTCTTTTAAGCCATTGAATTCACGGTTTCTGAAAATCCCGAGGGACATTTTTTTGCAAGAATCAACTTTCATGTTCGAGATTGTCTCCATCTTTTGTTTGTTTGTTGTTGTTTTTGAGCTGATCTTCTGAATAGAAACGAAAACATTCAAATAGTTTTCCCCTGTCGTGACTCTTTACAAATCAGTTGCAGGATGGACGGACCGGTTTCGTGTAATCACCTGAAATGAAAACAAAAATAAATTAACGTTTTACTAGTAGAACCCGTGGAAATTCCACAGTAGTTGAAAATTTGGCGCTTCTACACTATTGGAAAGTTTGTAGTAGATAAATGGAGTTTTCAGATAAAAAAATTTAAAAAAAACAATATTTTCAACTGATTTTTTTTATTGTCAATTCTAAGTTAGAATGTTAGCTTCCAGATTATGCAGTCGAAATTGAATTTTAACTAAATTATTTAAAAAAAAATCAACTTTTATCGTGTTTGCTGGTGAAAAAGTGTGACCATCTTGCTTTGGTACTTGTACAAGTTTAACCAAGGCGTTAAAAAAAATGAAAATATCGAAATAAGTTATATTGTACATATCAGTTTTGGATTGCAGATCTAAAAAAAAAAAATTCACTTAATTTGATTGAGCAGTTTTGTTTTTTTTTTACAGTGGAAAAACACGTTTTTATGACAGCGTGTTGAAGATAGCCATCTTGGAATTTATAAATAAAATCGAAACGCAAGGGAAGCAACT
The DNA here is from genome assembly GCF_053919585.1 of Euprymna scolopes. Taxonomy (NCBI): domain Eukaryota; kingdom Metazoa; phylum Mollusca; class Cephalopoda; order Sepiida; family Sepiolidae; genus Euprymna; species Euprymna scolopes. The sequence goes on from NC_136527.1 coordinate 148,050,066, forward strand.
CTACATTTTTAATGTGACCAACGCAAAACAAATAACAAAATAAACATAACATATATACAAGGTTTCTGAGTCTGGTTTTCATTCAAAAATTTTTTTTTTTTTTTCATAATTGTTTCCTATAAAAATAAATGTTCGCCTAAAAATTAAAAAACCCGTAAAAATGACATACAAGATTTTTGCAACTGTTTTCCAAGAATTATCGGGAGGAAATTATCTCCCTTGTGAACTCTCCTGTGTCTTACATAGGTATACACGCTCGTGTTCAGCAAATTCTATTTTCTATTTTCTTTAATAATTTTCTACTTTATTGATGTTCGTAAATTTTGGATGTAATCATCTTAAAAATATGAAGAATACGTAGATACCATTGTTTTTGTGTGAAATTCAGTTTTACGATTTCCAAAATTTCGTCCCAATTCTGTAGAAGCGCTGAAAATTTTTAATTTTACTACTACTACTACTACTACTACTACCACCAATACTACTACTACTACTACTACTACTAATAATAATAATACTAATACTACTACTACTAATAATAATAAGAGGTGGAGGTATGTGATAATTCCTTCAGTTAAAAATATCCAGTTGGACGATGTTTCGTCGGGGATGACAAATCAGCTATCACTGTTTGAAAAACAGGTGCAGTAATGCAAGAATAAAATGTCTCGAGAAATTAAAAATACGAGGAATACGTAGATACCATTGTTTTCATGTGAAATTCACCTTTACGATTTCTAAATTTTTTTTTTTTTACATGGGAGTCACCACTTATCAAGGCCCGGTGGCCACTCGAGGATAAGGGTTATTGTGTGTACAGTAATCAATGAGATAATATTGTAGTAATTGTTTATAATGGAGATTTGATGAATTGGATTACTTAAGGAGGCTGTTTATCAGGAATTTGTTTATGTTGGACTTGAAAAGTTGTAGCCAGTTGGGAAACAGGCAAATGGAACAGTGTTCTACAGGAGTGAAGTTCTAGGAAAGAAGCCTTGTTCATGGAATCTACGTTTTTTATTTAGGCACAGATGGGGAAAATTATTGACAGTGATTTCAGCTTGATGGGTGTTTTTTGTCCCAATAGTGTACAATCATGATAACAAGTATGTGATAAATTTCTTCAGTTAAAATATCTGATGGAAGATATTTCGTCGGGGACACCAAATCATCTGTCACTGTCTAAAAAAAAAAACAGGAAGTAATGTAAGAATAAAATGTTTCGAGATATATGCCAGAATAATGTAGTATTTGTAATGGGGAAAGAGGTGGCTAGTTACTTTTAATGCATCTAAAACCAAGCTTCTATCCCTACACTATCTACGCTCAGATCCCCATCTGGCATCAATTGAAATTAACAGTTCTCGTCTTGGGGAGGCTTCATGTTTTTACAAGCTTCTGGGCTTGACCTTTACTCCTGACCTAAAATGGAACACGTATATCAAATCCATTGCCAAATTCGCTGGAAAAATGGTAGGATCCTTCTACTACTCCAGTAGATATCTCACTCCTGATGCAATTCTCTACCTATATAAAAGCCAGGTTCGGCCAACGATGGAGTACTGTTGCCACATCTGGACAGAAGCTGCTAGAAGCAGCTTATCCTGCCTTGACAGAGTTCAAAATAGACTTCGTAGCTCAGTAGGGGATGCTCTTTTCTCTTCCCTGCAACCTCTTTCCCACAGAAAAGACGTTGCGAGCCTGTCTCTGCTTTATCGTTATTTTCATGGCAAGTGCTCATCTGAGCTTCCATCTATGGTCCCCTCTTGCCAAACTTTCACGAAAAACACTCGTCTAGCCAAAACCACTATCAATAATTTCCCACACTCTTTATCTGTGCCTAAACCTAAACGTAGATTCAATGAACAAAGCTTCTTTCTTAGAACTGCACGCCTGTAGAACTCTCTTCCGATTGCCTTCTTTCCAGCTGACTACAATCTGATTGTCTTCAAGTCCAACGTAAACAAGTTCTTGATGAACCGTCCCCCTAAGTAATCCAATTTACAAAATTCCCACTACTTATGTTTACTTCGCTATAATCACATCGACTAATGTATACCCATTAACCCTTATCCTCGAGTGGCCTCCGGGCCTTGATAAGTGGTGATTATTGTGTAAACAGAAAATAATTTGTTTTAAGAATTATATTTTTTCTGTAAAAAAATGTTTATTTACTTTTAAGAATGTTTCACAAAAAAGTTATCAATTACAAGAAATAAATATTACACGATTATAAAATGATTTCTTTTTAACTACTTTATTTTATGTAACAAAATTTTATAAAATAATGTTCTAAGTATTATTATCTATATATTAATAGGATAGCGTGTGTATTATTTTGTGTGTCATGCTTACATCCGTGTGACTGTCATTTAATTGTCATGGACTTCCATTTCTTGTCATAAACAATTTTATCAAGAAGTCTTCATAAGTTTTGGTTTCGGTTTCGATTATAGATGACTAGCGAAGGGTACCCAGCATTGCCCGGGTGTTTGGAGGTGTGTGTGGTTTTGGGTAAATCAAAACTCCGGGGGGGGGGGTAAAAAAAAATGTTTTGGTAGGTAAGTATGAGGATCGAACCGGAACTCTTGAGGCAAAATTGGAAAAAAAAACCGTGTGACATTAACCATTGCGCCACCGTGACATACCAACGTAAAAGGCATTTGAATTTATTTAATTACTTAGATTTGGCAGGTGCACGTTTTAATGACTTAATGAGGTCAACTGTTGACTGTGGAGTAGCATTTCATTTACTGCGGAATGCTTTTTTTTTTTTTTAATTTTCCCAAGATGTTGGGGGTAGGGGGAAACAGCTCCACTTCGGCGATCAAGACCGGAGTGTCACTTTTCTTATAGGAAAAGGCTTAATCCACATGCAGCGAGCGAAAACTGTTGACTATTTATCTTCCTGAAGTCGAGCAAATTAAATACACAGGCGAGCTCCATTGTTAACTCGGAGATATTACGATTTACATGTGATATAAAAAAGTTATCAGAAGTTGCGAGCCTACCGACTGCTTCTCTGGAAAAAGCCTTTCTTGGACACACACAAAAAGCGAACATACATTTTCGCTTTTATATAGATAGATGACACTTAAGTCATCTATTTTTTTTATAAATAATTTTATTAAGAATTCTTCATAAGTTTCTGTTTCAGTTTCGATTATAGCTGATGGCACTTAAGTAAGTTTTGGTTTTACACGATTATGAAATGATTTTCGGCAACTAATTTATTTTATGTAACAAAGTTTTATCAAATAATGAGAATCACAAAAATAATGCTTAAAACTTAATTGATTAAACAATTTCATTTGAAAATTTATTTATTAAATAACAGCAAAAAAATTTATTTATTAAATAACAGCAAAAAAATTTATTTATTAAATAACAGCAAAAAAATTTACTTATTAAACAACAGCAAAAAAATTTATTTATTAAATAACAGCAAAAAAATTTATTTATTAAATAACAGCAAAAAAATTTATTAAATAACAGCAAAAAAATTTATTTATTAAATAACAGCAAAAATATTTATTTATTAAATAACAGAAAAAAAATTTATTTATTAAATAACAGCAAAAAAATTTATTTATTAAATAACAGCAAAAAAATTTATTTATTAAATAACAGCAAAAAAATTTATTTATTAAATAACAGCAAAAAAATTTATTTATTAAATAACAGCAAAAATATTTATTTATTAAATAACAGCAAAAATATTTATTTATTAAATAACAGCAAAAATATTTATTTATTAAATAACAGAAAAAAAATTTATTTATTAAATAACAGCAAAAAAATTTATTTATTAAATAACAGCAAAAAAATTTATTTATTAAATAACAGCAAAAAATAAATAAAATAAAATAACTTATGTATTATATGTTGCAATATTTTGGACTTGTAATGGGGTATGATCCCACACAGTCGGACGATTCTATTTATAAACGATGCTGCTAGGAACTGACAAATCGAATTAATTCACGTTCTGCTACCAACCAATTAGAAAACAGAATTGCTTCATAAATATTAAACCCTTTCTGGAGCAATTTCACATGTTTTTTTTCCGTCTCGACACGGTAAGAATATTTTGCTCTGTGGAACTGTCTACTGCAAACAAGTCACCTCTCAGGACTTGTTTAAAACAACGAACCATCGGAAACTGTTCTGAAACTTAACATGGCTTACGCTTCTAGATTATAATACATAAAAACTAAAAAATAATAAGGACGACACGCTATTGTAAGGAAGCACTAAAGTAAATATTACACATTAAATAACTGTTCACATTGTTCCAATTATTTTCATATAAAATTTTAATCTAACACATCATATTGCCGAAGGACTTTCAATAATAATAACCATTAATTAATTCAATGAAAATGTGTTTGATTATGATAATAATAACTAGCAGAACCCTTGGAAATTCCACGGTAGTTGAAAACTTTTAAAACATGTCATAAATAAAATAAATAAAAAATAACAACAAATAACAACAAATTTAAAACAATTTTTTAGCAAATTCTTTTTTTTAACGTTTCAGAGCTAAAAAGAATTGATTAAAAATTTTTTTTTTTTTTAATGAAAAGTCAACACACAACATAATGGTATTCGACAACGAAGCTACATCCAAGGGAGGTCACTTACATATTATAACAATAATTGTATATTATTCTAATGGTATTTGACAACGAAGCTACATCCAAGGTAGGTCACTCGCATATTATAACAATAATTGTATATTATTCTAATGGTATTTGACAACGAAGCTACATCCAAGTTAGGTCACTCGCATATTATAACAATAATTGTATATTATTCTAATGGTATTTGACAACGAAGCTACATCCAAGGGAGGTCATTCACATATTATAACAATGATGGTATATGATTCTAATGGTATTTGACAACGAAGCTACATCCAAGGGAGGTTACTTGCATATTATAACAATGATTGTATATTATTCTAATGGTATTTGACAACGAAGCTACATCCAAGTTAGGTCACTCGCATATTATAACAATAATTGTATATTATTCTAATGGTATTTGACAACGAAGCTACATCCAAGGTAGGTCACTCGCATATTATAACAATAATTGTATATTATTCTAATGGTATTTGACAACGAAGCTACATCCAAGGGAGGTCATTCGCATATTATAACAATGATTGTATATTAATCTAATGGTATTTGACAACGAAGCTACATCCAAGGTAGGTCACTCGCATATTATAACAATGATTGTATATTAATCTAATGGTATTTGACAACGAAGCTACATCCAAGGGAGGTCACTCGCATATTATAACAATGATTGTATATTATTCTAATGGTATTTGACAACGAAGCTACATCCAAGGGAGGTAACTCGCATATTATAACAATGATTGTATATTATTCTAATGGTATTCGACAACGAAGCTACATCCAAGGGAGGTCATTCGCATATTATAACAATGATGGTATATGATTCTAATGGTATTTGACAACGAAGCTACATCCAAGGGAGGTCACTCGCATATTATAACAATGATGGTATACTATTCTAATGGTATTTGACAACGAAGCTACATCCAAGGGAGGTCACTCGCATATTATAACAATGACGGTATATTATTCTAATGGTATTCGACAACGAAGCTACATCCAAGGGAGGTTACTTGCATATTATAACAATGATGGCATATTATTCTAATGGTATTCGACAACGAAGCTACATCCAAGGGAGGTCACTTGCATATTATAACAATGATGGCATATGATTCTAATGGTATTCGACAACGAAGCTACATCCAAAATATAAATTATAAAAGGAACAAATGTCAATGTTGAATAGCTGGGGACATATTTAAGGAGATATGACGGAGGATTCATATTGGGACAATAAATATAACCATAGTGCTGAGAGAGAGAAGACATTTATACAGTTCTTATATTTCCTGAGACTTCATATATAAGCAATACACATGAAAAAATTTAAATAGCTTAAAATATTTCAATATTGGTATACATAGAAAGAGTTTTATGAGCTAAGAAAGAATCTTTTTAAATTTAAAAAATCTGATTAAAATTAAGGAAGTTATGACTATTTTTGTGCCTCACGCGTTTGGATATTTTCCCCTCTTTAAGACCATATGCGTTTCATCACATTTTTACACTACTTTTTCAGTAAAAATGTCATATCTTTGTTCAAACGCAAGACTAAGAAATGAAATTTACCATATAAGTGTATTTTTGTGCAAGGAATCAGAATATGCAACTGAAAATCTCCCAAAGTTCATGGTTTCCAAATAATCTGCAGTAAATGTGCATAAATATGCTGCAATTCCTTAAAAATGCCATGTATCCATAAACAGAAAAGAAGTTGGAGAACTCAAAGTTGAATTGTAATGTGCTTTATGTACAAAAAACTTAAATCTAAACATAGGACCATTTAAAAATGAATATATTGCAATATTTCTTTGGTATTATTGTCGATTAACACCTTCTGTTTAACCCCACCCAACCCCTTCTGACCACCCCTCCAAAATGTGATTCTACCTTTTTAAGTAATTATGTATGAAATGCCATGAAAAACTTTAATGAAAGATAAACAAATTATTTTAGAATTTAATGTAAAATAATTCCCCATTACATGTCATTCTAGCGTTTTAGGGCAGTTAACTTTTTTTTTTTTCTATGGGGGATAAATCCTGTATGCTTTGTTTTTTTAAGACGATTATGTGTGGTTTTAAGAGGGTTTCTATGCAATGAGAATATGGGGGGGGGGTTGCCATTCGGACTTTGAATTAATTGTAGGGCTAAGGAAAATTATGTGTGAACATACTGAAGACTTGACAAAAACAACAAAAACAACATTAGAGGGGGGGGGGGCGGTTAGTTTCACAAAAATTTAATGCAAAATAATTCATCATTTCCAGGCCATTCTAGCATTTTAGGACAGTTAATTTTTATGGGAGATAAATCATGTGCATTTTTCTTTAAGGAAGGATCTATTTTTTGTTTGTTTGTTTTAGATGCTTGTATGTGGCTTACAGAGGTATTTTGTTGAGGGGGGCTTGCCACTCGAACTTAGGGTTATTGTTAGGGTTAAAGAGTGTTTTAGGAGGAGACTGGGGTTATAGGTGAGGTTAAGAGAGCTTTTTTTTCAAAGAGAGCATTCATGACTCATATTTACTGTTAGTACTTCATAATTATTGGCTTTTGAAAATGTTATGGATTAAATTTGGAATATCGCATTACTATTAAATATGTAAACTTCTGTCAAAAAAAAAAATATGTATATATAACAAATAAATGTTATGCAAAGCATTAAGCAAGATAAGTTACTTTTCTACCTAACTGAATAAGTTTTTACTGTTTTTATTTAAATGTAACATATTTATTCAGTTCGACATTAAAAAAAGCAAAAAAAAACAAAAACAAAAAAAAAAAAACTAAAAAGTATCCAGTTAGGTAGAAACGTAAACTTATCTTACCTTTGATAACATTTGTTTTTGACAACTTTTTCGTACCTCTGGATTGAAATACGAAACGTTACTTCATTTTTGTTTTGTTGTCTTAACTGCAAAATGCCGTTTCCATTTCAAATAAATGTCTTACAGAAAGTTATATATATATATATATATATATATATATATATATATATTAGTGGGTATGTGTATTCAACAGGTAAAATAAGTCAGCAAATGTTATATTTAGTTTTAATTTGATAAGCTGCGTTACGAAATTTCGAAGAAAATTCCAGGTACTTGTGCACTTATTGAACCGTGCTGAAATAATAATGCTATTATTTCGAAAGCCATTCTTAACATGGGGAGAGGAGGGTGTTTTGTAACTATTCTGTACTATCAGTTAACAAATTAATAAAATAAAAATGTCGTAAAACTTTAATTTAACTTGAAAATACTATTTAAAAATAACACGGTTCAATAAATGCAGAAGCACCAAATTCCATAAATTTGTTGATTTCTATTTTCGAGGTTGAAGATGTTTATTCCATAGGCTGTTTATGCTGGAGCAACTCGTAAAAAATACCTTTCACTTAATAAATAGAAAAAAAAAATAACGAAATAAAAAGCTTCCTAATTATAGTTTGATGAGTTTTCTAACTGCTTTAAAAATTTCAAGAATATTGATATAGATTTTGAGGGTTTGTATTACTATACACATAGATTCGAAAAAGTTGTCAAAAAAACAAATATATAACAAATAAATGTTATCAAAGGCAAGATAAGTTACTTTTCTACCTTACTGGATATAATTTTCTAGTGTTTTTATTTAATGTAACATGTTTATTCAGCTCGATAAACAGTGTTTACCGATGTATTGGAAAATTTAAAATGGCGCCTGACTCTCTTGAAACGGTAAGTTTGAGGAAAAGAGTTAAAAATGAAAAACTACACAAAATACTGTTAGAAACTCGCTCATTATATGTTACCGTGACATAGGCTGACATATATTCGGTGGGTTTTTAGCAGTATTTTGTATAGTTTTTTTTATTTTTAACTCCTTTTCTCAAACTTACCGTGTCAAAGAGAGAGTCGCCATTTTAAATTTTCCAATACGTTGGTAAACACTGTACGTTTTTCGAGCTGAATAAAAATGTTACATTAAATAAAAACATTAAAAATTATCCAGTTAGGTAGAAAAGTAACTTATCTTGCCTTTGATAACATTTATTTGTTATATATTTGTTTTTTTGACAACTTTTTCAAATCTATGTGTATAGTAGTACAAACGAGATTTTCATACATCATGGATATCATTTGGGAATTATTGCAATGATAAAATAATTAGAAAAAAACAAGCCGCGCGTGTTGTGTCCCCCCCCCTCTCTACGAGGGGAATGTGAGGGATTGATGACCAAAAATAAGTCGTGCTTCGTGAGACGACTTTTTTGTTTTTAATTTTTATAAAAAAAAATAACAAAAAAAAAAAAAAAAACGATTAAGTTCAGCTGCTGGGGGACACAAACCAGAATTTTGCCAGGGTCAGCGATACTGAATGTATAGTTGGAACAATTGTCTTCACATTTTGATCAAGTTTCAGTGAAATCTAATGGATGGAGTTATGGAGCAAAGGTGTCATTTTTTGCCACTTTGGGGCGTTTAACTTTATTGTTGTACACTTTTTTTTTTTTTTTTTTACATAGACATCACCACTTTTCAAGGCCAAGAGGCCACTCGAGGATAAGGGTTAAAGAGTACCGTAGAAATTGGACAATATAGTAACTGTTAGTAATGGAAATTCGGTAAATTTGTTAACTTATATGGAACAGCTCATCAAAAACTTGTTTACGTTAGACTTGAAGACAACCATATTGTAGTCAGCTGGAAAGCAGGAAAACGGAAGACAATTCTACAGGCGTGCAGTTCTGAGAAAGCTTTGTTCATGGAATCTATGTTTAGGTTTAGGCACAGATAAAGAGTGGGGGTAATTATTGATAGTGTTTTCTGCTAGACGGGTGTTTCTTGTGAAAGTTTGGCGAGGGGGGGGCATAGATTGGAGCTCAGTCAAGCACCTGCCATGAAAATAATGATAAAGCAGAAACAAACTCGCAGCATCTCTTCTGTGAGAAAGAGGTTGCAGAGAAGAGAAAAGGACATCCCCTCCTTTCTAGCAGCTCCTGCCCAGATGTGGCAACAGTACGCCATCTTTGGACGTACCTGGCTTTTATATAGATAAAGAATTGCATCAGCATCTACGTATTGAAGTACAACTTGTGGCAACATTTCAGAAAAAAGTAATGGACGGCTATCCAGGAATCATCCAAACTACCAGATGAAAAACAATGGACAAAATGACGTCAATAAAAACATAGGTCCCTCTCCGATAAGTCAGGTGACCAATATATTTTGTATGTTTAACCTTAAGCCTGTATTTCATACACCAATATATCAGAAAAATTAAATTTATCGGGCTAATGACATTGTTGTATTGTGATACGAATATGAATTAAGAATTGTTTATTAAATGTTTTTCACAAAAATAATTGAAAAAAAATTTTCATATGATTTTAACGATCTCCATAAAAGTGTAAATGTAACAAGCCGCGCATGCGTGTCCCCCCTCTCTACGAGTGAAATTAGAGGGATCGATGACCAAAAATGTGTCATGGTCTGTGAGGCAATTTTTATGTTTTTAAATTTTGTCAAAAATCGACTAAGTCCAGTTCTTGGGGGGACGCAAACCATAATTTTGCCAGAGTCAGCGATACTGAATATATATTTGATACTGAATGTATATTTGAAACCAATTTCCCTCACATTTTGACCAAGTTTCAGTGAAATCTAATGGACGGATACAAAGTTATGGGGAAAAAGTGTCATTTTGGGGCATTTTTGACCCCTTCAGAGCCCCTGGGGGTGCAATGAGAATTTTGTTAAAAAAATACTTTATTGTTGTTCAATAATAATAGTAATACAAACCCAAAAAAGATTAATAAAAAAAAAAAAAAGATTTTGAAAAAATTGACCCGTTGGGTCATTGGTTCAAATTAAATTGTTTTAATCAGGAAAAAGTGACTTTGTTAAGCCAGTTAAACATGAAAAAAAAAAAAAATTGTATTGAAATACAACTTGTGGCAAAATTTCAGAAAAAAAGTAATAGAAAGTTATCCGAGAATCGTCCAGACTAACGAACAAACGAACGCCACTGAAAACATAGGTCCCTCTCCGATGAATCAGGGGACAAAAAAGATTAATGTATTCATTTTTTTTTTTGCGGACTGTTATCCTCATCTTCATTGTTGTTGTTTTTCACAACGTTTCGGTAAACTAATCCTCTGGCCTTCTTCAGGTGGGTTTACTGCGACAAGATAGGAATGCCGAGTGTATTTATTTGCTTCCCCACTGAGCAAATTAGGCACAAGGCCGTTTTTTAATGTGGAGAGAGAGGGGGAAGGAAAAGGGGGACCAGCTCCCGAGAGATGGGAAATGGGAGCTGGATAGTAACTGTTGGTATGAAGGGTTGCCCCTACATTGACCAAGGTCTGATATGTGGGGTTACCCCCACATATGGTCTTTGCTTGCAGTATCTGTCGGAACAGATACTACACTTTGATCTTGTCACCCGTGCCGCGCAAGGCGGGGGGGGGGCTGTGCAACAAGATAGGAATGCTGAGTCTTGTAATTTCTAGTTTCTGTTTTCTCACCATGTTTTTGGCTGACTAATCCTCGGGCCTGCTTTGGGTAGGATTGAATTTTGAAACCACTATCTTCACACAATGCTCACCTGGAATCGTAGCGACTCAACGCCTCTATCCATTGCGCCACAGACCCAATCAAAGTTGAATTTTATGGTTTTAGAAATCCAATTGTCAGGTTAATACCAAATGGTATTATATTTTAATCACCCTTCAGGGCCCGTGGCACAGTGGATAGACGCATTGAGTCTCTACGGTTTCAGGTGAGACTTGTCTGAAGATAGCGGTTTTGATCCTACTCAAAGCAGGCCATAGGATGAGTTGGCCAACTATGTAAGGCAGTAATTACTGGGGATACAATTACAAGAGTCAGCATTCCTATCCCATTAACCACCTGAGGAAGGCCAGAGGACGAGTTGGGCGAAACGTGGTGAAATAACTATGAAGATGAGGATGACAGTTTGCAAAAAAATAAATAAATTATGAAGCCCATCTCAAAGGATTCAAAAAAACAATTTTTTTTTTAATAACAAAAAACATTGAATAAATAAATTATGAAGCCCATCTCAAAGGATTAAAAAAAATTTTTTTTAATTAACATAAGAAAAATAAATAAATAAATTATTAAGCCCATCTCAAAGGATTAAAAAAAAAATTTTAATTAATATAAAAAAATGAATAAATAAATTATGATGCCCATCTCAAAGGATTAAAAAAATAATTAAATTAACATAAAAAAATGAATAAATAAATTATGAAGCCCATCTCAAAGGATTAAAAAAACAATTTTAATTAATATAAAAAATAAATAAATAAATAAATTATGAAGCCCATCTCAAAGGATTCAAAAAAAATTTTTTAAATAACATAAAAAATGAATAAATAAATTATGAAGCCTATCTCAAAGGATTCACAAAAAATTTTTTAATAAATATAAAAAAATGAATAAATAAATTATGAAGCCCATCTCAAAGGATTCAAAAAAATTTTTTTTAATTAACATAAAAACAATAAATAAATAAATTATTAAGCCCATCTCAAAGGATTAAAAAAAAAATTTTAATTAATATAAAAAAATGAATAAATAAATTATGATGCCCATCTCAAAGGATTAAAAAAATAATTAAATTAACATAAAAAAATGAATAAATAAATTATGAAGCCCATCTCAAAGGATTAAAAAAACAATTTTAATTAATATAAAAAATAAATAAATAAATAAATTATGAAGCCCATCTCAAAGGATTCAAAAAAATTTTTTTAAATAACATAAAAAATGAATAAATAAATTATGAAGCCCATCTCAAGGGATTAAAAAAAAAATTTTTTAAATAACATAAAAAAATGAATAAATAAATTATGAAGCCTATCTCAAAGGATTCACAAAAAAATTTTTAATAAATATAAAAAAATGAATAAATAAATTATGAAGCCCATCTCAAAGGATTCAAAAAAATTTTTTTTAAATAACATAAAAAAATGAATAAATAAATTATGAAGTCCATCTCAAAGGATTAAAAAAAAAAAAACAATTTTAATTAACATAAAAAAATGAATAAATAAATTATGAAGCCCATCTCAAAGGATTAAAAAAAATTTTTAATTAATATAAAAAATGAATAAATAAATTATGAAGCCCATCTCAAAGGATTAAAAAAAAAATTTTAATTAACATAAAAAAATGATTAAATAAATTATGAAGCCCATCTCAAAGGATTAAAAAAATTTTTTAATTAATATAAAAAAATGAATAAATAAATTATGAAGCCCATCTCAAAGGATAAAAAAAAAAATTTTTAATTAATAAAAAAAAAATGAATAAATAAATTAAGAAGCCCATCTCAAAGGATTAAAAAAAAATTTTAATTAATATAAAAAATGAATAAATAAATTATGAAGCCCATCTCAAAGGATTAAAAAAAAAATTTTAATTAACATAAAAAAATGATTAAATAAATTATGAAGCCCATCTCAAAGGATTAAAAAAAAATTTTTAATTAACATAAAAAAATGAATAAATAAATTATGAAGCCCATCTCAAGGGATTAAAAAAATTTTTTTAAATAACATAAAAAAAATGAATAAATAAATTATGAAGCCTATCTCAAAGGATTAAAAAAAAAATTTTTTTTAAATAACATAAAAAAATGAATAAATAAATTATGAAGCCTATCTCAAAGGATTAAAAAAAACAATTTTAAATAACATAAAAAAATGAATAAATAAATTATGAAGCCCATCTCAAAGGATTGAAAAAAAAAACAATTTTAATTAACATAAAAAAATGAATAAATAAATTATGAAGCCCATCTCAAAGGATTAAAAAAAAAACAATTTTTATTAACAAAAAAAAAATGATTAAATAAATTATGAAGCCCATCTCAAAGGATCAAAAAAAAAAAATTTTAATTAATATAAAAAAATTAATAAATAAATTATGAAGCCCATCTCAAAGGATTAAAAAAAATTTTTTTAAATAATATAAAAAAATGAATAAATAAATTATGAAGCCCATCTCAAAGGATTAAAAAAAAACAATTTTAAATAACATAAAAAAATGAATAAATAAATTATGAAGCCCATCTCAAAGGATTAAAAAAATTTTTTAATTAATATAAAAAAATGAATAAATAAATTATGAAGCCCATCTCAAAGGATCAAAAAAAAAATTTTTAATTAATAAAAAAAAAATGAATAAATAAATTATGAAGCCCATCTCAAAGGATTGAAAAAAAAAACAATTTTAATTAACATAAAAACATGAATAAATAAATTATGAAGCCCATCTCAAAGGATTGAAAAAAAAAACAATTTTAATTAAATAAAAAAATGAACAAATAAATTATGAAGCCCATCTCAAAGGATTAAAAAAAAAACAATTTTTATTAACAAAAAAAAAATGAATAAATAAATTATGAAGCCCATCTCAAAGGATCAAAAAAAAAATTTTTAATTAATAAAAAAAAAAATGAATAAATAAATTATGAAGCCCATCTCAAAGGATTAAAAAAAAATTTAAATAACATAAAAAAAATGAATAAATAAATTATGAAGCCCATCTCACAGGATTAAAAAAATAATTTAATTAATAAAAAAAAATGAATAAATAAATTATGAAGCCCATCTGAAAGGATCAAAAAAAAAAAAATTTTAATTAATAAAAAAAAATGAATAAATAAATTATGAAGCCCATCTCAAAGGATTCAAAAAAAATTTAAATAACATAAAAAAATGAATAAATAAATTATGAAGCCCATCTCAAAGGATTAATAAAATAATTTAATTAATAAAAAAAAAATGAATAAATAAATTATGAAGCCCATCTAAAAGGATTAAAAAAATAATTTAATTAATATAAAAAAATGAATAAATAAATTATGAAGCCCATCTCAAAGGATTCAAAAAAATTTTTTTTAAATAACATAAAAAAGTGAATAAATAAATTATGAAGTCCATCTCAAAGGATTAAAAAAAAAAAACAATTTTAATTAACATAAAAAAATGAATAAATAAATTATGAAGCCCATCTCAAAGGATTAAAAAAAAATTTTAATTAATATAAAAAAATGAATAAATAAATTATGAAGCCCATCTCAAAGGATTCAAAAAAAAATTTTAATTAACATAAAAAAATGATTAAATCAATTATGAAGCCAATCTCAAAGGATTAAAAAATTTTTTTTAAATAATATAAAAAAATGAATAAATAAATTATGAAGCCCATCTCAAAGGATTCAAAAAAAAATTTTAATTAACATAAAAAAATGATTAAATCAATTATGAAGCCCATCTCAAGGGATTAAAAAAATTTTTTTTAAATAACATAAAAAAATGAATAAATAAATTATGAAGCCCATCTCAAGGGATTAAAAAAAAATTTTTTTTAAATAACATAAAAAAATGAATAAATAAATTATGAAGCCCATCTCACAGGATTCAAAAAAAAATTTTAATTAACATAAAAAAATGAATAAATAAATTATGAAGCCCATCTCAAGGGATTAAAAAAAATTTTTTTAAACAACATAAAAAAATGAATAAATAAATTATGAAGCCTATCTCAAAGGATTAAAAAAAAACAATTTTAAATAACATAAAAAAATGAATAAATAAATTATGAAGCCCATCTCAAAGGATTGAAAAAAAAAACAATTTTAATTAACATAAAAAAATGAATAAATAAATTATGAAGCCCATCTCAAAGGATTGAAAAAAAAACAATTTTAATTAATATAAAAAAATGAACAAATAAATTATGAAGCCCATCTCAAAGGATTAAAAAAAAAACAATTTTTATTAACAAAAAAAAAATGAATAAATAAATTATGAAGCCCATCTCAAAGGATCAAAAAAAAAATTTTTAATTAATAAAAAAAAAATGAATAAATAAATTATGAAGCCCATCTCAAAGGATAAAAAAAATAATTTAATTAATAAAAAAAAATGAATAAATAAATTATGAAGCCCATCTCAAAGGATTAAAAAAAAAAAATTTTAATTAATATAAAAAAATTGATAAATAAATTATGAAGCCCATCTCAAAGGATTAAAAAAAATTTTTTTAAATAATATAAAAAAATGAATAAATAAATTATGAAGCCCATCTCAAAGGATCAAAAAAAAAATTTTTAATTAACATAAAAAAATGATTAAATCAATTATGAAGCCCATCTCAAGGGATTAAAAAAAATTTTTTTAAATAACATAAAAAAATGAATAAATAAATTATGAAGCCCATCTCAAGGGATTAAAAAAAAACAATTTTAAATAACATAAAAAAATGAATAAATAAATTATGAAGCCCATCTCAAAGGATTGAAAAAAAAAACAATTTTAATTAACATAAAAAAATGAATAAATAAATTATGAAGCCCATCTCAAAGGATTGAAAAAAAAACAATTTTAATTAATATAAAAAAATGAACAAATAAATTATGAAGCCCATCTCAAAGGATTAAAAAAAAAACAATTTTTATTAACAAAAAAAAAATGAATAAATAAATTATGAAGCCCATCTCAAAGGATCAAAAAAAAAATTTTTAATTAATAAAAAAAAAATGAATAAATAAATTATGAAGCCCATCTCAAAGGATAAAAAAAATAATTTAATTAATATAAAAAAATGAAAAAATAAATTATGAAGCCCATCTCAAAGGATTAAAAAAAAAATTTTTAATTAATATAAAAAAATTAATAAATAAATTATGAAGCCCATCTCAAAGGATTAAAAAATTTTTTTTTAAATAATATAAAAAAATGAATAAATAAATTATGAAGCCCATCTCAAAGGATCAAAAAAAAAATTTTTAATTAATAAAAAAAATGAATAAATAAATTATGAAGCCCATCACAAAGGATTAAAAAAAAAATTTTTAATTAACATAAAAAAATGAATAAATAAATTATGAAGCCCATCTCAAGGGATTAAAAAAAAATTTTTAAATAACATAAAAAAATGAATAAATAAATTATGAAGCCCATCTCAAAGGATTAAAAAAAATTTTTTTTTAAATAACATAAAAAAATGAATAAATAAATTATGAAGCCTATCTCAAAGGATTAAAAAAAACAATTTTAAATAACATAAAAAAATGAATAAATAAATTATGAAGCCCATCTCAAAGGATTGAAAAAAAAAAACAATTTTAATTAACATAAAAAAATGAATAAATAAATTATGAAGCCCATCTCAAAGGATTAAAAAAAAAACAATTTTTATTAACAAAAAAAAAATGATTAAATAAATTATGAAGCCCATCTCAAAGGATCAAAAAAAAAAAATCTTAATTAATATAAAAAAAATTAATAAATAAATTATGAAGCCCATCTCAAAGGATTAAAAAAATTTTTTTTAAATAATATAAAAAAATGAATAAATAAATTATGAAGCCCATCTCAAAGGATTAAAAAAAAATTTTTAATTAACATAAAAAAATGAATAAATAAATTATGAAGCCCATCTCAAGGGATTAAAAAAAAAATTTTTAAATAACATAAAAAAATGAATAAATAAATTATGAAGCCCATCTCAAAGGATTAAAAAAAAATTTTTTTTAAATAACATAAAAAAATGAATAAATAAATTATGAAGCCCATCTCACAGGATTCAAAAAAAAATTTTAATTAACATAAAAAAATGAATAAATAAATTATGAAGCCCATCTCAAGGGATTAAAAAAATTTTTTTTAAATAACATAAAAAAATGAATAAATAAATTATGAAGCCCATCTCAAAGGATTAAAAAAAAACAATTTTAAATAACATAAAAAAATGAATAAATAAATTATGAAGCCCATCTCAAAGGATTAAAAAAAAATTTTAATTAATATAAAAAATGAATAAATAAATTATGAAGCCCATCTCAAAGGATTAAAAAAAAAATTTTAATTAACATAAAAAAATGATTAAATAAATTATGAAGCCCATCTCAAAGGATTAAAAAAATTTTTTAATTAATATAAAAAAATGAATAAATAAATTATGAAGCCCATCTCAAAGGATCGAAAAAAAAATTTTTAATTAATAAAAAAAAAATGAATAAATAAATTATGAAGCCCATCTCAAAGGATTCAAAAAAAATTTAAATAACATAAAAAAATGAATAAATAAATTATGAAGCCCATCTAAAAGGATTAAAAAAATAATTTAATTAATATAAAAAAATGAATAAATAAATTATGAAGCCCATCTCAAAGGATTCAAAAAAATTTTTTTTAAATAACATAAAAAAATGAATAAATAAATTATGAAGTCCATCTCAAAGGATTAAAAAAAAAAAACAATTTTAATTAACATAAAAAAATGAATAAATAAATTATGAAGCCCATCTCAAAGGATTAAAAAAAAATTTTAATTAATATAAAAAAATGAATAAATAAATTATGAAGCCCATCTCAAAGGATTCAAAAAAAAATTTTAATTAACATAAAAAAATGATTAAATCAATTATGAAGCCAATCTCAAAGGATTAAAAAATTTTTTTTAAATAATATAAAAAAATGAATAAATAAATTATGAAGCCCATCTCAAAGGATTCAAAAAAAAATTTTAATTAACATAAAAAAATGATTAAATCAATTATGAAGCCCATCTCAAGGGATTAAAAAAAATTTTTTTAAATAACATAAAAAAATGAATAAATAAATTATGAAGCCCATCTCAAGGGATTAAAAAAAAATTTTTTTTAAATAACATAAAAAAATGAATAAATAAATTATGAAGCCCATCTCACAGGATTCAAAAAAAAATTTTAATTAACATAAAAAAATGAATAAATAAATTATGAAGCCCATCTCAAGGGATTAAAAAAATTTTTTTTAAACAACATAAAAAAATGAATAAATAAATTATGAAGCCTATCTCAAAGGATTAAAAAAAAACAATTTTAAATAACATAAAAAAATGAATAAATAAATTATGAAGCCCATCTCAAAGGATTGAAAAAAAAAACAATTTTAATTAACATAAAAAAATGAATAAATAAATTATGAAGCCCATCTCAAAGGATTGAAAAAAAAAACAATTTTAATTAATATAAAAAAATGAACAAATAAATTATGAAGCCCATCTCAAAGGATTAAAAAAAAAACAATTTTTATTAACAAAAAAAAAATGAATAAATAAATTATGAAGCCCATCTCAAAGGATCAAAAAAAAAATTTTTAATTAATAAAAAAAAAATGAATAAATAAATTATGAAGCCCATCTCAAAGGATTAAAAAAATAATTTAATTAATATAAAAAAATGAATAAATAAATTATGAAGCCCATCTCAAAGGATTAAAAAATTTTTTTTTAAATAATATAAAAAAATGAATAAATAAATATGAAGCCCATCTCAAAGGATTAAAAAAAAAAAAATTTTAATTAATATAAAAAAATCGAGTTTGTATTACTGTACACATAGATTCAAAAAAAAGTTGTCAAAAAACAAATATATAACAAATAAATGTTATCAAAGGCAAGATAAGTTACTTTTCTACCTAACTGGATAAGTTTTTAGTGTTTATTCAGCTCGAAAAACATACAGTGTTTACCGATGTATTGGAAAATGTAAAATGGCGCCAGACTCTCTGTTGAACATGGTAAGTTTGGGAAAAGGAGTTAAAAAATAAGAAACTATCCAAAATACTGTTAAAAATCTATCAAATCTATGTCAGCCTACATCACGGAAACATATATTGAGCGAGTTTCTAACAGTATTTTTTATAGTTTTTTTTTTTACTTATTTTCCCAAACTTACTGTGTTCAACAGAGAGTCTGGCGCGATTTAAATTTTCCAATACATTGTTAAACACTGTATGTTTTTCAAGCTGAATAAACATGTTACATTAAATAAAAACACTAAAAACTTATCTTGCCTTTGATAACATTTATTTGTTATATACTTGTTTTTTGACAACTTTTTCGAATCTGTGTTATAGTAATACAAACCCAAAAAAGATTAATAAAAAAAAAAAAAGATTCTGAAAAAATTGACCCGTTGGGTCATTGGTTCAAATTAAATTGTTTTAATCAGGAAAAAGTGACTTTGTTAAGCCAGTTAAACATGAAAAAAAAAAAAAAAAAATGAAAACAAAATCCTAACCAGTCTCTTTCTGCTCACTATATCATGCTACATCTTAATTTGTTCGGCAATAGTAGAGGGTGGAACGATAAAATTGTCGCCAATATACAGTGAAGGGCTGTAATTTTGCTGCTTGGGATTTTGGTTGGTTGGTTGTTTTGTTTTACGGCATATCAACCCTTTTTCGGTTATTTAATGCCGAATCTGGTGATTTTGAAGAACAATTTTTTAATATCCTATATTTGTTTTTTAAGTCGTATTCTATTTCACCCATAGTTGGGACACTAACAGGTATTACCACTCCAGGTCAGAGTGGACCTGGGAGCAATGGTAATTAAAGGGTGGCTCCACACTCCCTAAGGCCTGCAAGCTGGGGCCTCACCATCGGATATAGTTTAAGGTCATATCCAGGACCTTGGGATTTTGGGTCTGCACCAAAGTAACAATTAGGCCCTAACTAGTGACATTACAGGGTGGAACGATAAAATTGTCGCCCTAGAAAAGATGACATGATTCCATTTCAGCTTCATGAAAACCGGTTTTCTTTTCTTTGTTGCAGACTCTTTACTAGTTGGTCAGTTGTGTACAAATCCCAAGAGTGATAGGAGCCTTCTATCATATCTGAAAGTAACACAATATTCAACGAGCGAGATTGGTTGGTTGGCTGTTTTTGTTTTACGGCATATCAACCCTTTTTGGGTTATTTAATGCTGAATCCAAAGATTTTGAAGAAAAATTTTTTTTAATAGAATATATGTTGCAATATTTTGGAACACTAATGGGGTATGATCCCACACAGTCGGACGATTCTTTTTATAAACGATGCTGCTAAGAACTGACGAATCAAATTAATTCACGTTCTGCTACCAACCAATCAGAAACCAGAGTTGCTTCATAAATATTAAACCTTTTCTGGAGTAATTTCACATGTTCTTTTCCCGGGTCTCGACACGGTAAGAATATTTTGTTCTGTGGAACTGTCTACTACAAACAAGTCACCTCCCAGGACTTGTGTGTAACAGCGAACCATCTGAAACTGTTCTGAAACTCAAAATGGCTTACACTTCTAGAATATATTTGTTGTTTTCATGTCGGTTTCTATTTAACCCATAGTTGGGACCCTAACAGGTACTACCACTCCGGGTCAGAGTGGACTTGGGAGCATTGGTAATTAAAGGGTGGCTCCACACTCCCACAAGCTGGGGCCTCACCACTGGATATAGTTTAAGGTCATATCCAGGACCCCCATTGAGGGA
>NC_136527.1:148081039-148083539 GCF_053919585.1 Euprymna scolopes
TGCCGAGGACTTGTTAACTTTGAATTAGTTTCGCTTTTTATACGAAAAAGCCTTACCAACACACGAGAAGCCAAAATAGCAATAATTTTGTAAAAGTCGACGTAAATAAATCTAGATGCGACGCGCTTTCCCAAATCATACATATTATTATTTAGGACCCATATAAAAAGTTGTAAGCGATCGTAACGACATCGGAACCGTGTGCGAGAAAAGCCTTTTGAAGACATACACGAAATGGTCACACACACTTTGCCTTTTATATTTATAGACTAGCGAGCGGTACCCGGCGTTGCCCGGGTGTTTTTCGTGGTATGTGAAAAAAACCCGAAAATGTGAAAAAAAAACCCAGGTGCCCATGAAAAAAAAAACGAAGCCTTCATGACGCGCAGTTGGAAAATAGTAAAGTGTGACAAATAAAACAGGTGCGCGTTTTTGATTGACGTGACGGCGATAGGTATTCAGCAGTAAGCATTTTGTGCGGGACAGTTTTGAATGAGGTGAATAAATCGGTTTGTTTGTTTTTAAAAACCCGCTCCCTGCTTATTAGGAGGAGCGAAATGAAAGCTACAGTCTGATATGACAAAGTCGACATTGAACAAACGTTACTTAGCTCTCTTGAGACAACTGGCTTTCGGCCTGTGATTAAAGTCGAGTTTCGCTTTTTTTTTTATACCAAAAACCGAATGTAACGCATGCCGATGCGGGAAATGTCGAATAATTAACGTTTGAAAGTCAATAAAATTAAATAGACAGGCGAGCTCCGTGGGTAACTCTGAGATATTACAATTTATAGATGATATAAAAAGTTTTAAGAAGTTGTGAACCGAGCAAGTGCTTCTCTGAAAGAAGCCTTTTGTGGACATCGAGGAAAAGCGTACATACATACATACATTTTCGCTTTTATATATATAGATGATTTGCAGAGAATTGAATCTCCCTTGATCAATGCAGAAAAATTCCCCTGCAAAAATTCTTTTATAAGAAAGACTACTTTAAGGATTGGATTTTTTTCGATTTTCGATATCAGATAAATTTCTTTAGAAAACATATCTAAGAACACTGGCAGACACATAAATTACCTTTGTGTGAAATTTGAAACAGATGGGCTCAGCCGTTTCAGAACCTATAAGGAAGGAACTCTCACACACGCACAAAGTGACTTTTATATAAGAGTAGAGATAATGAAACAAACTTCTTAATATACTCAGTCATGAATATGCGAGCTACTAAATAAAGGTCATGGATATGCGAGCTACTAAATAAAGTTTAACTTATTTGCATATTCTTTCAAAAAACAAACTTTCATTAATTATTCATTTTTTTATAAATTTTTATTGGATGATTGGTTTCATTTAACTATTATGCCCAGTTCTATATACGTGCATTTTCTACATTGTGTATAGCTGCGTAGCATTTAAGATGAAAAAGTTCAAACACTGCACTGATGATTCCCGAAAGGATGAAACACTAGTGTCTGTATATATGAAAAATAATTATAGTAATAATTATATCAGTCCCTTTAAGAACTCAGTTATTATTGTTGAGCACTTTACAATTGAAATGAAAGTCGGTCACTTAAGCTTACATGTGCAGATCATAATGTTATAACCATTAGATCACACCAGCTGTCTAGAAATTTACACAACTGTATTTCTTATGATTAATGTTGGCCGTGTGGATTTGTTCTTTGCTAATGGAGACAGAGATGGCTTCATAGCTGGGTCTGAATCTCCCAACCGACTTAACAATCTTAACTGCACTGATGATTTCTGAAAGAAAGGATGAAATACTAGTGTCTGTAGGTTTTAAAAATTATTATAGTACTAATTATTTATATATATTAGTGGCCTGACAGATAAAAAAAAAACAAAAAAATTATTATAGTACTAATTATTTATATATATTAGTGGCCTGACGGATAGAAAAAAAAAAACCCCCCCAAAAAAACACATATTTCAAAGCAGCAAAACTAAAGCTGGCTTGTCAGCTACATTTGTGTGTGTGTATGTGTATATATATATATATATATATATTATATTTGAGACGAAGTAGGTTCATTTCACAGTCGGATTAGGACGAAGTAGGTTCATTTCACAGTCGGATTTCGGCGCGGTTTACTTGATCTGTGTTGGTTAATTGGAATTCTTGTGTGCAGGGCGTTTGCTCAGTTGGTAGAGTGCTTGCCTTGCATGCAAGAGGCTCGGGTTTCGAATCCTGAGTTCGGATGTGTCTAACTGATGAGCCCAAATGAGGGCGAAACTCGAGTCTTGGACTTCCGGTTCTTTGACTGTCATGACTCTTGTGGGCTGCGACGCTGTTTGGCTGTGGAATTTATTATATATATATATATACTAGCATTTCAGCCCGGCGTTGTCCGGGTGTTTGGATGTGTATGTTGAGCAAAAAAAAAAAAAAGTGGTAGTAGGAAGGCAGGCTCGAACCCGTACCCCAAAGGAGGAAAAGAACGGGGTAAAACCTAACGTTTATGCTGTCACGACCA